>NC_056743.1:1408032715-1408045215 GCF_019279795.1 Protopterus annectens | reverse complement strand
ATTAATACGTCCCGTGCTCGATGCCTGAGGGTTATCAGAGGCAAAGCAAAGTGCTTGAGAGCAGACACACATTGCTTTGGCATGTGAATGAGAAACAGAGAAAGTAGACATGGGAGTTTGACTCAGGTCAGGTTTGAGCTCAGCCTTGCAGATACACCAGAGTCAGAACGCTTGTCCCAGACCTTTTTTATTTAATTCAACACAAGAACCACCTCATTTTTGGTACATCTCCAGGTATTCTACTTTTGATTTAATTCAACACAGCCAACAACCTCAGCTCGAAACAGCCGACATAGGCAAGGGAAGGCCTTTCAGATTTCTGTGTATGTTCCCGAAGATATTGCTTCTGAAACGTTACAGAAGACACAAAGCACAGTGCTGGAGAAAGCCAAGTCTGGTAATACAGGTGAAATAGAGAGATGCAAAGTTCAATTTAAAATCTTTGTTAACTTTAGTTGCCATAATAATGGACAAACTGGACATTACGAGTCATGATAACTAAAACAGTCAGGTCAAATAAAAAGAAGTTATGTACCTACCATAACGTTCCATGTTAGTTACCTTCTTCTCGCCTTCTTTCTTGCTGGTTGGGATCGGAGCCGATCCTCTGCTCCGACTCGGCCATCTTCGATAGTTCGAGAGCTGTTTACTGGCTCGAGGCTACCCCATATCCCATGATGCCTGGCACTAGTTACCCAGATCTTGTTTGAAAAAGCTATTCCAGACATAACTAAGGAAGAATTCTGCCCTAGTATCCCCTTGGGCCTAAGTGTGAAGCTATCTAAGCAGAAAAAGGACAACCAGAGAAGGTTCAGCCAATGAAATCTGAAAAAGGGAGCTCCTCTCGATCCACTAGGATAGGGGGATGGAGGGTGGGACGCAAGAAAGAAGGTGAGAAAAAAACAACTAACATGGAACGTTATGGTAGGCACATTAATGTTAAGTTGTCTATCTCGCCTTCATTCTTGCTGGTTGGGACAGCGTCCCTAGCACCTACTATCCTGGGTGGCTCATTGGAACAGACTCTTCAGAACAGTGGAACCAAAATCAGCTCTGTTTCTGGAAGCAATGTCTAGTTTGTAATGAGAAATGAAGGTATGTGGGTTAGCCCACGTAGCAGCTGCACAGATAGATTCCATGGGCAACCTAGATTGGAAGGCCACTGAGGTGGCCAATGCCCTGGTAGAGTGGCCTTTAGGTTTGATAGATAATTCTTTGTTTCTCAGCTGGTAAATGAATAAAATAGTGTGAGACAACCACCTAGATAATGTTACCTTTGAGACTGGAAGGCCCTGTCTGCCCTCAGCATAGGAAAGGAAGAGTTGGTCTGACTTCCTGATGTCCTTTGTCCTATGCAAATAAAAACGCAGTTGTCTGTGAACATCCAGCTGGTGCAATTTATATTCTGTCTTATTGGTGTGATTAGGAAAGAACACAGGAAGGTCTATGGACTGATTTTAAATTATTTTGTGAACAGACCTTAGGAAGGAAGGAAGGAAGGAAGGATTGGTCCTTAGAGCAACCCTATCGTTATGAAAAACTAAGTATGGAGGACGAATACATAGAGCCTGAAGCTCCGAAACACGTCTGGCAGAAGTAATGGCTACCAGAAAGAGAGTCTTCCAGGATAAAAACTTAATGGAGCAAGATGCTGTAGGTTCAAAAGGTGGCAAGATTAGGGAAGCTAGCACCAAATTTAGATCCCACGGAGGTGGGGGATCCCTCACTGGGGGCCTAAGCAGAGTGGTTCCTTTAAGGAAGGCTTTACATAGTTTATGAGACATGATGTTATTAGAAGACAACCCAATGTGAAAATTCGAAATGGCAGCTAACTGAACCCTGATTGTAGCAGAAGCGGAACCAGAATGAAATAGTTCTGCTAAAAATTCCAAAATCTCGTGGACAGGGGCTGAAAAGGGATCTATAGTCTTAGCCTCTGCCCAGCAAGAAAACGTTTCCACTTGCTAGCATAAGTTTTCCTAGTTGTGGATTTGTGCGATGAGATAATAATTTCCCGCACAGAGGAGGAAATATTAGGAAGCCTGGCTAAGGTTGGAATTGGAGCAACCAAGCTGTGAGCTGGAGTGTTGGAAGGGATCGATGCAGTCTGCCCGATTGATGACTCAGTAGATCTGGAATAGGATCCAGAATCCAAGGCTGTTCGAGAAGGTAATGATGCAGGAATGGGAACCATATCTGTTGAGGCCAGTAAGGGGCAATGAGGATCATTTTGCAACCCAACACAGTTGCTTTCTGTATGAGTTTGGGTATTAGGGGAAACGGAGGGAAAGCGTAAAGAAGTCCCTGAGGCTAATTGTGTACTAGAGCATCCCTGGAGAAGTGGCCGGGAAGTGGGAGAAGAAATTGCTGCACTTGCTGTTGAAAGGTGTGGCGAACAGGTCACAGCAAGGCTGCCCCCATTGTTCCGCAATTACCTGATTCAGAGACCACTTGTGAGGCATGAGAATTGCTCTGCTGAGCCTGTCTGCGATGACACTGAACACCTAGGGATGTGCGTTGTGATCAGAAAACATTGGGAAGAGATCGCCCACTGTCAAAGTCTGAGTGCTTCTTGACATAGAGGATAGGACCTGGTTCTGCCCTGCTTGACGATGTACCACACCACTGACATATTGTCCGTTTGAATTGCAATGGTCCCGGGAGGGAGAGAGTCCTGAAGGGCTTGCAATGCTAAAAGCACGGCTCACATCTTCAAGACATTTATATGCAAATGGTACTCATGAGGCTGCCAGGTGCCTTGGACTGTCCTGCCCTGATAATGCCCCCTCCACCTTATCAGGTAGGCATCCGTGGTCACTGTGGCGACTGGAGGGGATAGTACAAATGGTCTGCCCTGGGACACTGATGGGGAGACCATCCACCACGCGAGGTGCTTCTTGCATGCTTCTGTGATCATAATCTTGTGAGACATGGGAAGCTGTTGGAAGGACCACTGTGTGAATAGAAGCCACTGGAGGATTCTCATGTGAAAGCGGGCCAGGGGAACAAGAAGTATTGCTGATGCAATAGAACTTTTAGTTATGTACTTACTATAACTTCGGATGTATGGGATCCATCTCGCCTACATTCATAACAGATGGGTTCGGAGCCGATCCATCGGCTCCGACTCGGCAACTAATACACTAGCACGAAGTCTCTCATTGGCTGGGCTACTCCCTATCCCAGGATGCACTACACCTGCTTCCCCAGATCTTGTTTGTTCGCTTTCATACATCCATGCAAACACAGAAAAACTAGTAGTCACTATAACCAACTAAAGTTCTTCAAGAAAGATCACCAAGAAAAAGGGACTACAGCTCCTCTAAATCCGAATGGAAGGGAAGGAGGGTGGGTACTTATGAATGTGGCGAGATGGATCCCATACATCCGAAGTTATGGTAAGTACATAACTAAAAGATGTAATGGGATCTATCTCCTACATTCATAACAGATGGGACAGCGTCCTAGCACCTAAATCGGGTGGCTCATTGGAAAACACTCCTGAGAACTGTGGAACCAAAGGAAGCTCTGCCTCGAGAAACCACATCCAATTTGTAATGAGAAATGAAAGTGTGTGGAGAATTCCAGGTTGCCGCAGCACAAATATCATCTATTGATAACTTGGAGTGAAAAGCTACAGAAGTAGCCATTGCCCTGGTAGAATGAGCCTTGACTGAAAGGAAGCTCTTTGTTAGCCTGTGAATAAATAAAAATGATACAATCTTTAATCCATTTAGATATGGAGGTTTTTGTTACTGGTTGACCCAATTTGTTCATTGCAAAGGAAACAAACAATTGATTTGATTTCCGCGTGTTAGCGGTTCTATTCAAGTAAAAACGCAGTTGTCTATGTACGTCCAATTGATGCAAGGTATATTCTGCGTTATTAGAGAATTCTGGGAAAAACACAGGGAGTTCTATAGTTTGTTGAATACAGAAAGAGGAAGCCACTTTTGGTATAAATGAAGGGTTTAATTTCAATGAAACTCTATGCTTGTGAAAAATCAAATAGGGAGGATCAGAACAAAGAGCTTGAAGTTCTGAAACTCGCCTGGCAGAAGTTATGGCTACTAAAAGGCCGTTTTCCAAGACAGAAATTTTAAATCACAGGTAGCAGCTGGTTCGAAAGGACGGGCAGTTAGGGCAGCAAGAACCATATTCAAATCCCAAGGGGGGACAGGATGAGATAATGGAGGCCTAAGGAGCCAAGCCCCTTTAAGGAAAGCCTTACAAAGTTTGTGAGACATCAATGAAGGTTCAAATGAGGCATGAAAATTAGAGATCGCCGCTAGCTGAACCTTAATGGTAGAAACTGAAGAGCCCAACTGAAAAGGAGGCCAGAAAATTCAGAACCTCCGATACTGGTGCAGTGAGAGGATCTATACCCCGTTCTTGAGCCCAGAAGGCAAACCTTTTCCATTTACTGGAATAAAGTTTGATAGTGGAAGGTTTATGAGAAGAAGACAATATGTGGACCACGTCCGGCGAAAGGGCATTGTCTCGGACTAAGGATGGAAGTGGAGTAACCATGCTGCCAACTTCAAGGACCTGAGAGACGGATGAAGCCGTCCTGACTGATGAGTCAGCAGGTCTGGCACCGGATCCAGAAACCATAGACCTTCTATCGCATGCCTCTGTAGGAAAGGGAACCAAACTTGACGAGGCCAGTGCGGGGCAATCAAAATCATCTCGCTCTCCAGGTAAATGGCCTTCTGTATCACACTCGGTAGGAGGAACGGGGAAGGCGTAGAGAAGACCGGGGGGCCAAATGTGGGTCAGAGCGTCCCTGGGAATCTGTCCCTGAGAAGGGAACAGCGTGAAGAACTCTGTGCATTTCGCATTGTGAGGGCTGGCAAACAGGTCGCAGCAAGGAAGACCCCATCTGTCGAAGATTTTCGCAGTTATTCTCTGGTTGAGGGACCACTCGTGGGGTAAAAGAATGGTCCTGCTTAATCTGTCCGCAATCACATTGGACTTCCCCGGTATGTGTGTTGCCATTAGAAAGCGGTTGGTAGCTACCGCCCAGTGCCAAAGTCTCATGGCTTCTCTGCACAGTGGGTAAGACCTGGTTCCACCTTGCTTGTTTATGTACCACACCACCGACATGTTGTCGGATAGGATAGTGATCGGGCCTTGTGGGAGAGCGTGATGGAGAGCTTGGAGTACCAATAGTACCGCTCTCATCTCCAGGACATTGATATGCAAATGCGTTTCCTGGATCTGCCATGTGCCTTGGACCGACCTGTCCAGGTAATGACCCCCACCCTACCTGGGAGGCGTCCGTAGTCACAGTGGCAGGGCGTTGAGGTATAAAGGGTCGCCCTGGTCGAGATTGGATTGGAGAAGCCACCAACGCAGATCTCGGCGGCAACTTTCCGTGATCATGATTAAATGGTTCAAGGGAAGTTCCTGATAAGACCATTGAACCGACAGTAGCCATTGTAAAATTCATGTGAAGTCTGGCCAAGGGAACTAAAAGTATGGTTGGCGCCATCGAGCCCAACAGTTTTAGAATCCGATGGGCGGGGCTCTTAGTAGGGAAGACAGGATTTGACTTGATCTTGTAGGACCTGAATTCTTGCTGCCGGTAAAAAGGCGCGCATTCTTTTTGTGTCTAAGTCTGCGCCTATAAAAGTAATACGCTGAGATGGCTGTAGTACAGATTTTTGCAAATTGAATGTGATCCCTAAGAAACGGCCCAAGGTGAACGTGGCGCTGAGCGCCTGGAATAGTAGATGCTCGGAGGTGGCAGTAAGGAGCCAGTCGTCTAGATATGGAAAGACTTGGAATCCCAGACTTCTCAGGTGAGCAGTTACCACTGCCAGACACTTGGTGAACACCCTGGGGGCTGTGGTGAGACCAAAGGGCAGTGCTCGGTGGAAATGACTGATTCCGAGGCGGAGCGTAAGTGTCTCCTGGACTCTTGAGCTATCGGAATGTGATAGTAAGCGTCCTGGAGATCTATGGAGCACATCCATGCATCTTTTTCCAGCAAAGGAAGAATAGATTGAAGAGTGACCATTCGAATTTGGACTTTTTTACAAAACGATTCAATGAACTGAGGTCCAAAATGGGCCTGAAGTCCCCTGTCTTTTTTGGTACCAAAAATAATCTTGAGTAAGTTCCTAATCCGATCTGGTCGATGGGGACAGGCTGGATGGCTCCTTTTTCTAGCAGCTTTGAAACCTCTAATGCTGCCTGATCCCGCTGACTGGGTGGTACGTCCGGGATTTCCCTTAAAGAAGGGGGGGATTTGTGGAAAGGGATGTTGTATCCTCCGGTAATAATGCGAAGCACCCACTGATCGCTTGTTATGGATTCCCAAGCTTGTGGGTGCGCCGCAAATCGACCCCCGACTGGCTCCGGAGATGCACAGTCGGGCAACCACTCAGGAGCGCTGGTTGTATGAAGAACCACGAAAGGAATCGCGGTCTCCAGAGTTACGGGGGCCACTGCCACCTCTGGGGCGGCGTCTTCCAGAATTTCCCCCTCCCCTGCCTCTGGAGGGGGGATCACTGGATGGAGTAGGGAAAGACTTCTGAGATTTTCTAAACCACATTTTCCCTCCTCTCTGAGCCTTGGGGTAAGGCCTAGAAGGAGCGGAAAATCGGGCCCCAACGGCAGTCAAAGTCTTGCCCTCCTGCTCGCACCGAGTTAGTGTGTCCTTCACCTTGGGTCCAAACAAAGATGACCCATCAAAGGCGTCGGAAGGAAGACTTGAAGGCCTCCATGCGAACACAAGCGTAACCAGGCATGTCTCCTGAGGGCAACGCCTGTTCCCGCTGCTCTACTCGCCCCTTCGCCGCATATGAAATGAGCCTCATGGACGAGTTAACAATAGAAAAGAGGGTAGTCATCTGGGCGCCAACAGTCGGGGCCAGCGCCTCAGGTAGATTACCAACAAGGGAGTCATTTAGCTCTTTGAGGAGATCCCTTTGGAGCCTCGTAAAATGACATAAGTAGTTCAGCGACCAAGGCAAAGGCCGCTGAAGACAGGGTACGCTTCCCGTACCTATCCATGCTCCTGGAATCCTTATTAGGAGGATGAACAGACGTCGAAGCCTCTGCCACGTCCTGCTGTGTGGCAGAAGCCACCACCAAAGCATCTACAGGCACACCCTTTGTGAGAAATTCCTTCTGGGGGGGGGCTGACAAAAACTTATTGGGCCTGCAAGCACCGGTTCCACAGAATCAGGGTGTTCCCACGCCCGAAACCAAATCAAGGAGTTCATCAAGGGTGGAGACACCCAGGAGGCGGAAGGCTGGGCCCCAAAGGCCTTGAGGAAGACTGACTCCTCAGCTGAAGGGGTTTTGGCTTGCCAGTCACCTCTCTGTCTCAGAATCTCCAAGATGTCTGAGAAGGAGATATCATCCGAAGATGATTTGGGAGACCGTTCTGCGTCATCGAGGTCAGTATCCGATGTAACAGACTCATCTTGGGAGTCTACGTGCTTCCTCTTACACAATTTCTTCCTTGGGGGTTCGTCCGAAGCAGATTCGGACGGACCACCGGAAGAAGGGAACCGCCGATGGGGGTATCCTCAGGCCCCGGGGCCCCGCTGCCGGTAGCTGCAACACAACAGAGGCACCAGTCTCCAAATCTAGGGACGGTGAGGTAGAATCTTGCTGAACCGGCAAAGGCATGGCCAGCGCGCTCCTCATGGCCTCAAAGGCCGGACCTCCAGAATCCAAGGAGGTCACTGGTCTAGAGGCCACGATGGCACCGGGAATTCCAGCAGCCGATGCTCCGAGAGGAAGACTAGGTACCGAAGCACCCAAACCCAAAGTGTTCCCCTCGGCCCCGGCTGAAGAGGTCGCAGTACCAAACCCTGAACCGGAGGACAGGGTAGGAAGCACAGTCGGAACCGAGAGGCCTCGAAGGGGTCTCTGCTCCGACCGTATGGCTCCGCTTTGCTCCACCACCACCGACTCCAACGGCTCCGAGGAGGTTGGAGGAGGAATCGAATGTGTTGTAGGGGGGATCGGCTCCGAAGCTAACTGTGCTGGAGCCGAGACCAATTTAGTAAAAACTGGAGATTGGAATAGCCTCTGTATAACCCTATCCAGGTCCGAATCAGAAAGTCTCGATGATTTAGAGGAGGTAGACAATCGAGAAGACTTTCCTCTCAGCTCCGAGAGAGGAGGGGACCGGCTCCGAAACGACTCCACCACAGCATGGACCACCATCGGCGCCGAAGGAGCTTTCTTCGGAGCCGAGGGGGAAGAGTCTGAGCTGCACACCTCCACCGGCTCCGAAGCCATTGGAACCGATGGAGGTGATTCACCTCTCGATACTCCAACCTGCAGCTCCGAAAGCAATGGAGCCGAGGCAGGAGGTATCGAGGCAGACCCTTCGACCCTCGGCCCCGAAGTCAGTGGAGCCGAGGAAGAAGAAGTCAATTTTGGCTTTTTAGTAGACGGCTCCGACGGACTTGTCGGAGCCGACGATCTTTCTTTTGGAAGCAACAGGTGGATCTAAGGCTTCCTCAAAAGAAGGTTTAATAAGCCCTTTCAAAATTAGCTTGTTCTTGCGTTCTTGAAGAACTCTAGAGGAGAACGCATGACAGACGCTACAAGTCTCTTGCAGATGTTTCGGTCCCAAACAATAAACACAGACTGAATGACTGTCCGTAATGGACATTTTATAACTGCACCGAGTGCATTTTTTAAAACCTGACTTTTGTTCCTTAGACATGATACAGGCCTCAACAAGAAAAATTCTATGGAAATCCTGACTCTACCACAACAAGTATAGCACTATAAACAATTGCGCCAACTGAAAAGCGCGAGACACACTGGCGCGAGTACCTCACAACAAACAGTAATAGAGAAAACAAGTTAAACGGCCCAAAGCCCTCTAATTTAAACGGGCTTGGCCCAAAAAACAATTAACCAAAAGTTAATTAAAGCTTGATAGTACTCAAAGGTAGGGCAAAGGCCCTCTAACTTAAACGGGCCTTGCCCGACTGAATAAAATAAATTTTTAGAAGACACTCAAGCACACAAAATATATCAAATAATAAGGAATAGCTGTTAAAACAGCTGTTTGGTTAATATAGACAAAAAAACCCCAGGTCAAAGACCAATAAAGGTAAAAAGAACCACTTAGCTCCAGCCAAGTCGAGACCACATCCAGCTTGTTAAGCGGCAAACGAGATCTGGGGAAGCAGGTGTAGTGCATCCTGGGATAGGGAGTAGCCCAGCCAATGAGAGACTTCGTGCTAGTGTATTAGTTGCCGAGTCGGAGACGGTGGATCGGCTCCGAACCCATCTGTTATGAATGTAGGCGAGATAGGATCCCATTACATCCCAGTGTTCGGAGGACGAACCTGACTTGAATCGTTTTGCATGTTAATAAAATCTGTACTTGTTGGCGAATCAGTGATACCCCTTGTCTGGTGGAAGGTTCTCAAACATGTTCCTGGTATTTAGATTTGCGCCTATATAAGTGATATGCTGACAGGGCAACAATGCAGATTTTTCTAAATTTATTGTGATACCTAGCCTGGAGCAAGTTTTGATAGTGTAGTCCCTGGCTTGCAGAAGATGATGCCTGGTGGAAGCAGTGAGGAGCCAGTCATCTAGATATGGAAACACCTGGAATCCCTGACGTCTCAGGTGAGCTGTAACTACTGCCATGCATTTGGTGAACACCCTGGGGGCTGTGGTGAGACCAAAGGACAGAGCTCTGAACTGATAATGACTGGCCGCCAGCCAGAAGCGAAGGAATCTTCTGGAGCACCTGTGCATTTTGATGTGGTAGTACACATCCTAAAGATCTATAGAGCACATCCAATTGTCCTGACCCAGGAAGGGTAGAATGGACTGTAGCGTGACCATCCGAAACTTTGTTCTTTGTACAGACCTGTTTAGTCTGCTGAGATTCAGAATGGGTCTCCTGTCCCCTGTCTTTTTTGGTACCAAAAAGAACCTTGAGTAAGTTCCGGATCCGATCTGGTCTGCTGGGACTTCCTGGATGACCCTTTTGTGTAGCAGCTTTGAAATTTCTTTGGCTGCTTGGTCCCTTAGATTGGGTGTAACATCTGGAAGGGACTTGTTTGACGGTAACGGGGGTTGAGCAAAGGGAATTCTGTAACCTCCGGATATGATCGACTGTACCCACTTGTCTTGAGTTAGATTCTGCCAGGCTTTGGGGTACAGTGAAAGTCTTCCCCCGACTGCCTCCAGAGGTGGGTAGCCGGACAACCCTTCAGGGATGCTGAAAGGGCTTCTCAGAGAAGGATTCTCTGCTGCCCTGGTTCTGCGGACCCCCTCTGTCACGAGGGCGGCGTCTGTTATTGTTCCCTCCTCTGCCCCTGGAGGGGAACTCACCACGTGTGTCAGGCAAGGCTCCCTGGGATTGCGGAACCACATTTTTCCACTCTTCTGACCCTTGGGGTATGGTCTGGAAGGAGTGGAAAAACGGACTCCCACGGCAGAGAGAGTCTTGCCTTCCTGTTCACATCTGGTTAGTGTGTCCTTCACCTGTGATCCAAAGAGAGCGGAACCATCAAAGGGGGTATAGGTGAAAGACGCTCTGAAGGGTTCCGCAAAATTACATAGCCGCATCCATGCGTGCCTCCTAAGGGCAACGCCTGTGCCTGCGGCTCTACTCGCACCATCGGCTGCATAAGAAATGAGCCTCATGGAGGAGTTAACAACTGAATTCAGAGTCACTAGCTGGGAAGCCAACTTAGCTTGAGCCCCCTCAGATGATGAATCTTGGAGGGTATCTCTAAACTCTTTAAGTAGATCCCTCTGAAGGTGGGTAAAATGGCACAAATAATTCAGAGACCTCATGGAGAAGGCCGCTGAAGCAAACATTCACTTCCCATATCTGTCTATAGTCCTAGACTCCTTGTTAGGAGGATGGACAGATGACGAAGTTTCTGCCAACTCCTTCTTTGTGGCTGCTGCTACCACCATGGCATCAACAGGTACGCCCTTAGTTAAAAACTGTTTCTCCTGAGGTGCAGTTATAAATTTAGCAGGTCTCCTGGGGGTTGGTTCCACTGTGTCTGGAGCTGACCACGCCTTTCGAGCCACCACAGACATAAGTGGGTCGAAAGGCGGAGACGCCCAGGAGGTGGAGGTCGGGAACCAAACGCGTCCAGAAATACCGACTCATCCTCGGAAGGGGCTAGGGTATTCCAGTTCCCCCTCTGCTTAAGGATTTCAAGGATGTCTAAAAAGGAGACATCTTCAGAGGGGGATCTCGGGGACCCTTCCGAATCCTCCAAGTCGGTATCTGACGAGACAGACTCAGGGGAGTCAACGTGCTTCCTCCTGCACTTCCTCTTATGAGGTGGCTCCTCTGAGTGATCAGGGGAGGCCTCGGAAGAGGAAGAAGCACCCAAAGGGATGTCCTGGTGCACTGGTTCCCCATGCTTGGGGTCAGGAGGAGGGGCAGAGGCAGACGTAGGCACCATAAGGGGAGGAGATGATGGGGTTGATCGTGGGACTGGCTCAGGGGCCAGTACACTCCTCATGACCTCGAAGGCATCCCTGCCCAGACATGAAGACGACTCCGGTTCCGAAGACATCCGAATCCCTCTCCGCACCGAGGGGGACATCTCCGAAGCCGATGTAGGAGCCAAGCTCACCTGCGCCGAAGCTCCGAGGAGGACAGCGGGGTCGGACAAGGATCCAATGCCACTCGCCCCCTAGGAGCCGACGAGGGAGTCCCGGCGCCTAGATCCCTCCAAGGACGGAACCAAGGAAGGGATCGGAGCCGACAACGGAACCGAAGGAGAAGGTATCGGAGCCGCCAGTTCCACGACTCGAACCCCAACAAACTCCGGCTCCGAACTCAAAGGAGGAGTCGGAGGAGGAATATCTGCAGAAGTGGACGGAGCCGACACCTGATGAGGGGGGGCTGCACAACATTTTTGCTAGGGCCTGCGATTACAGCAACCTGCTGACCACTCTCTCCAAATAATGATCGGAAAGTCTGGGGGACCGAGAGGAGTGAGAGGACCTATGACTGTGCACCGAATGAAGCAGAGGTGACCATGGAGCCGAGCGTATTGACTCCAAGGAGGATCTCTTTCGACTCACGGACGGCTCCGAAGTTCGTGTTGGAGCCGACTGTGAGGGAGGCACATCGGCTCCGGACGGAGCCAAGGCGGATGGTGGTGCTTCACCCAACGACAGCTCAGAACTATGAGCCAAAGACCTGGGTGGCTTGAAGGATTTCGCAAGCTGAGCCTTAGCTGGTGAATCCTGTGGCTTAAGCAAACCCCGAAGGATTAACTTATTTTTGCGCTCCTGCCGGACCCTTGGGCTGAAAGCATGAAAGACTGAACAAGAGTCCTGCAGGTGCACCGCGCCCAGACACTAGACACAAGAAGTGTGACCATCTGTCAGAGACATCTTCTGACAGCATGAGTCACACTTCTTGAATCCGGACACTTTAGTATCCTTGGACATGTTATCACACACACACCAAGGTTAAACACGCACACACACACACACACACACACACACACACACACACACAC
>NC_056743.1:1408010215-1408027715 GCF_019279795.1 Protopterus annectens | reverse complement strand
AAAAATCCATTTTAATTCTGCACTTTCTGTTTCATTAACAATATCCCCATTTCGTATATTTTCATATTGGATATGGAGTATCTGAAACAGAAAAGTGTGATCAGACCCAGAATTCTTAACATGTTTGGCTATTGCATTATATTCTTCTTGCCTTTGTATACTATAGTTATGGTCCCTTATCCGTTCTTTCAAAGATCTATTTGTTTTGCCCACATAGAAGTAGAAACAAAGGGTACAGTGGGCAACGTACACAACATTCTTTGTATTACAACAACCAGAATTTCTTAACTCCCAAAGATGTCCTGTATCAGGGTGTCTAAAGAATCTAGATTCATCAATAAATCTACATTGGGCACAACTCCCACATTTTTTAGTGCCCATTTCCAATGGATGTACCTTACATTGATTGTGCAATATCCCATTGGAATAGCACAATTGTTGTTTCAAGTTCTTACAGTTCTTATATGTATAGGACGGATATTCTCCTACCAATGCCTTAGTACTTTCGTCAACCAATAAAATATGTCAATTATCGCTAATGGCTTTTTGAACCCTATCTACATTATTACTATAGGGCAAAATTATAGATAGTCTACTATTACCTGCCTTTTTGTTCTTCTGACAAGGAACCTTTGCTGAATAAAAAGGTTTAGCTGTACTTTTTCTAAGTTCTTTTGTATATATGCAAATTCTGTTAATATCATCTTCTTTATAACCTCTAGCTATAAAATCTTGTTTTAAGTGATTCATTTCACCCAACAATATTTGTTCGTCACAGCACAATCTTGACAGCCGTATTGCTTGTCCCTTCACAATGTTGTTAAACAGTGCAGGATTATGCATGCTGTCTCTGTGTAGAAAGGCCAGACAATAGCATGGCTTCCTATATATTTTTGTTTTTATAATGCTCTCCTCAACATAAACTGTAACATCAAGATAATTAATACTGGTTTTTGAGTGTTCCATTGTAAATCTCAAAAAATCACCAGTATAGTTGACATGTTCAAATAAACTCATCCTTTCTTTCTCATCACCATTACAAATAAGAAAGAGGTCGCCTACGAAACGCCTATAAAACAAGACACTGGGGTGGCCTATCAGATGTTCCTGTTCCCACGCAACCATAATAAGGTTAGCGTAGGTATTGGCACAACTAGTGCCCATGGCCACTCCCTTCTTCTGTTTATAATGATTGTTTTGGAACAAAAATATATTATTCTCTAAGATGAGTTCTAGCAATAAACAGAAAAAGTCAGCTTTTGGGATCTCTATCCCATTTTTATCAATTAACAGGCTATGTAAATTGCTTATGCCCTTCTCATTAGGAATGCTAGTAAACAAAGCCTCAACATCCATAGTAATAAATGTTAAATCTTCTATATTGTCAAGGCATTGTGTGAACTCAAATAAGTCTCTCAAAAAATGTTAGGTGTCCTTTAACACATAAGTATATCTACTCAAAATGTTTTTTTACTCCTTTTCCAAATATATTGATAGTGGCTCTGTAATCCATCCAGCACCAGCCACAATGGGTCTAAACTTGGGCTGAGTTGGATGTTTATGCACTTTAGGCAAGCCATGTAATCTAGGTGTTATTAGATATTCTACAAGAAAATATTTAAACAAATCATTTGTCAATGTGGATTTTAGTGTGAACAGTAGACTTCGGGGGCTATTAACAAATATAACGAATCCGTTAATGAACTCTGAGCTCTTAAAAGAAAGATCAACAGTGATTACGAAAAATGCAGATGAAGTTACTATAAGAAATCTAAAACGGGACATTGAAAATAACATTTATAGATTGAAACGCTTCCAGTGTCAACAATACCACCTGGAAGCAAGTTTGAATCTAAACGTAATTCCACGAGGACTAAGAGTTTTAAATATGCCGACGTATGGAAATCTGTACCCTGAATTGTTAACAAGGTGGCAACAATTGAATCTCAGTACTAGTAAGGCATACATGCAACGTATATTAGATTTCTTTGAACCTATGGAAATAGAACTGAGAGATGAGATTGTTCAACAGCAAAATGAGTTATTTAGACTATATGGTGATGGATCCACTGAGGTTTTCATGCAAGACACTATAGATAAAGTGTTGAGATATGAAAATAAACTGTTAGAACATAAGAAGAAAAAATTACAAAGGGATTTGGAAGACTTTAGTAAACAGAATGTGTTCACGTGGTCGAGGTTTTCGAATCAAGAAGGTGGAACACTCAATGGTAATCAACAGCAACGGAAGAGAGAGGTACGTCAGTACGTACATAAAAATGTAAAGGAGACGGTTAGTGATGTGACTTCAAATCAGGAAGAAGTTATTTTGCCTGAGGTGTTTGGAGAAGGACAAGGCACTTCACAACAAGAGAATAACCACGAACAAAACGAAATAGTTGAATTGATGGCAACTTCGCTGAATAATGTTGACTTTACAACAAAAACAGCAACTACTAGCCCAGTAGCATACGCTGAAAGTGAAATGGTTTTACGACCCTCGACAGATGTCAGAAGGAAAACCCCATTAGAAGGAGCCTATAAACTAGATTCTTCGGCTTTTCCACTGCCAATATGACCTAAGAGAAGGAAGTCATCAGAAATGGAAGCGCAGCGTGGACAAAAACGCAAGGAAGTACCACAACAAACACAGGTGCGCACTCTAAAGAAAATGTGGACACAATGAATTTAGTATGGAATATTTCAAAATATGTACTTTTGCCCACTGAAATAAACCTTTTGAATAAAGGCCTAGGATTTATACCAACTAATTATACAGATATCAGTGAAGCAGTTCTATCGGTACGTATGTTTGCTCGGGAATTATCTTAGAAGCTAAGTATAAATTCTAATGGCAATAGTATAAATGTTGCTTATAAAAAGAAAAGTAATTTTACTCCACAATTACCAGCCAATGTAGAAATATTTCTGAAGGCCTTTGAAAATAATGTTTATGCTGACTATGAATTTGGTAGACATAATATGAAACAAAATTTAAGTAAAGATGAAAAGTTTACAATATAATAACATTGTTATAAAACCATCAGATAAAGGAGGCCCAATTGTAGTCATGGATGCAGTATATTATTATGATACAATGATAGAAATGTTGAACAGCAATGCTTATGAACCAATTGTTTCTGAAGATGTGCATGAGATCATTCAAAGTGTTTATTCTTCCTTGTTGGAATGCAAAAATATGGGCATTATGACAAATGATTTGTTTAAATATTTTCTTGTAGAATATCCAATAACACCTAGATTACATGGCTTGCCTAAAGTGCATAAACATCCAACTCAGCCCAAGTTTAGATCCATTGTGGCTGGTGCTGGATGGATTACAGAGCCACTATCAATATATTTGGAAAAGGAGTTAAAAACATTTTGAGTAGATATACTTATGTTTTAAAGGGCACCGAACATTTTTTGAGAGACTTATTTGAGTTCACACAATGCCTTGACAATATAGAAGATTTAACATTTATTACTATGGATGTTGAGGCTTTGTTTACTAGCATTCCTAATGATAAGGGCATAAGCAATTTACATAGCCTGTTAATTGATAAAAATGGGATAGAGATCCCAAAAGCTGACTTTTTCTGTTTATTGCTAGAACTCATCTTAGAGAATAATATATTTTTGTTCCAAAACAATCATTATAAACAGAAGAAGGGAGTGGCCATGGGCACTAGTTGTGCCAATACCTACGCTAACCTTATTATGGTTGCGTGGGAACAGGAACATCTGATAGGCCACCCCAATGTCTTGTTTTATAGGCGTTTCGTAGACGACCTCTTTCTTATTTGTAAGGGTGATGAGAAAGAAAGGATGAGTTTATTTGAACATGTCAACTATACTGGTGATTTTTTTGAGATTTACAATGGAACACTCAAAAACCAGTATTAATTATCTTGATGTTACAGTTTATGTTGAGGAGAGCATTATAAAAACAAAAATATATAGGAAGCCATGCTATTGTCTGGCCTTTCTACACAGAGACAGCATGCATAATCCTGAACTGTTTAACAACATTGTGAAGGGACAAGCAATACGGCTGTCAAGATTGTGCTGTGACGAACAAATATTGTTGGGTGAAATGAATCTCTTAAAACAAGATTTTATAGCTAGAGGTTATAAAGAAGATGATATTAACAGAATTTGCATATATACAAAAGAACTTAGAAAAAGTACAGCTAAACCTTTTTATTCAGCAAAGGTTCCTTGTCAGAAGAACAAAAAGGCAGGTAATAGTAGACTATCTATAATTTTGCCCTATAGTAATAATGTAGATAGGGTTCAAAAAGCCATTAGCGATAATTGACATATTTTATTGATTGACGAAAGTACTAAGGCATTGGTAGGAGAATATCCGTCCTATACATATAAGAACTGTAAGAACTTGAAACAACAATTGTGCTATTCCAATGGGATATTGCACAATCAATGTAAGGTACATCCATTGGAAATGGGCACTAAAAAATGTGGGAGTTGTGCCCAATGTAGATTTATTGATGAATCCAGATTCTTTAGACACCCTGATACAGGACATCTTTGGGAGTTAAGAAATTCTGGTTGTTGTAATACAAAGAATGTTGTGTACGTTGCCCACTGTACCCTTTGTTTCTACTTCTATGTGGGCAAAACAAATAGATCTTTGAAAGAATGGATAAGGGACCATAACTATAGTATACAAAGGCAAGAAGAATATAATGCAATAGCCAAACATGTTAAGAATTCTGGGTCTGATCACACTTTTCTGTTTCAGATACTCCATATCCAATATGAAAATATACGAAATGGGGATATTGTTAATGAAACAGAAAGTGCAGAATTAAAATGGATTTTTAAGTTAGCAGCACATAGGGGCAGAGGATTGAATGATGTTGTATCTCTTAAACCTATCTTGAAAGCAAGAGGTTATAAGTGAAATTCACTTATTTTGTATGTAATTGCTATTTAATATTTATATTGTATTGTATGTGCATTATATGTATTATATTCTTTGATTATATATGTTTTGATACATATATAAGATAGTAATTTTGTATGTTTATAGGCTGACCACAGTTAATTAATTTGTTGGTATTTATTTATTTAGTATGTATTGTTTTAAATTATGTCTAGTTACATCATATTTATAGGTAGGACATTAATTGATATGTATACAAATATTTTATATATATATACATTTTTAAAAAATTGTTCTAAAAGTTAATATAGATTAGTTGTATAAAATAAGATAAAGAGTGTATATATCTCTTTAAATCATGAAAGTTTTAGATAGCTTAATTAAGATAATTAATCAATTTGAAGGACTATATAAATGAAATGAATATTTGATTTACTATAACGTCTGAAGAAGCGGACAGTGAGTTCCGTGAAAGCGCTTACATATTTTTGTCCATCAATTGTTTGGTATTGTTAAATTAAATAGTTTATTTTATTTATTTCTTTACGCTATCAGTTTTTTGATTCAAGTTATAAATAATACAAATATTACGTGCTTCTGCTGCCTTTGCTGCTTTCCTACAAGGGACATTTTCGAGTAATATATATATATATATATATATATATATATATATATATATATATATATATATGTATGTATAGGGACTAGATCACGTAGTCGAACTGCAATATGTTCGAATACGTGAATATCGAACTGCAAACTCCGAAGTACAACGAAAATTGAATAGCTCGTAATATATGTTTCTGAAAAGTTATAGTTGGCCTTTCCATACTCACTGACATTTAGCATCATTGTGACAAAATGATGAATATGCATGAAGTAGGGTAATTAATAAACTAAAGTTTAATATGCAGAAATAGTGTATTCACATAAAGGATTTCCTAAGATATATAAAATAAATAAATGTCATGATGTGTATAATGACATATTTTATTTCTGAACTTTTTAAAAATATACTTTTTACGCTTCCGTGCGCTTAGCTCTGACCGAATTGTAATATGGCTGCCGCTTCATATCCCGCTCCTGGAAATAGTAGGTACAATTTGCGAGACTGTAATGTCACAAAAGAGAACAGACATGTTGCACATTGATGGATATCTCTACAATCTAGAGAAAACCATCAACAAAAAAAGGGTACTGGTGTTGTAGATTAAAGATGTTGCATAAATGTAGAGGTAGGGCTATTACTGAAAAGGTAGTTGACGGAGAATAAGAAGTTATGTACCTACCATAACGTTCCATGTTAGTTGTCTTCTTCTCGCCTTCTTTCTTGCTGGATGGGTTCGGAGCCGATCCTCGGCTCCAAACTTTACTCGAGGCACTAAAAAGCTAATTCCACTGGCACGAGGCTCCCCTATATCCCACAATGCTAGGCGGTAACTACTCAGATCCCGTTTGGTAGCTATACCAAGCAATACTAGTCTGCAATATGGAATAACAAGATTCGGAATAAGAAACACAAAACAATTCCTGTCGGTCTGTCCAGGCTTGGGGAAGGAGGGACCTAAGAAAGAAGCGAAGAAGACAACTAACATGGAACGTTATGGTAGGTACATAACTTCTTAATGTTGTTGTCAATCTCGCCTTCATTCTTGCTGGATGGGACCGCGTCGCGTCCCTAGCACCTTATCCCGGTGGCCTATCGGAACAGACTCTTGAGAACAGTGGAACCAAAATTGGCACGGCTTCTAGAAACCATGTCCAATTTGTAATGTGAAATGAATGTATGAGGAGAAGCCCATGTGGCTGCTGCACAGATTGAGTCTATTGGCAACCTGTCCTGAAAGGCAATGGATGTAGCTAATGCCCTGGTTGAATGAGCTCTAGGTCTTGAGGGTAATTTCTGATGTCTGATCTCATAGATGAAGGTAATTGTAGAAGTTAACCATCTAGACAGAGACACTTTGGTAACTGGAAGGCCTAGCCTTCCTTCCGCATATGACAGAAACAATTGATCAGATTTCCTGAGATGTTTAGTTTTGTCTAAGTAATATCTCAGTTGGCGATGAACATCCAAAAAATGCAGCTTTTGCTCTGATCTATTTGAATAATTAGGGAAAAAGACGGGGAGATCAATAACCTGGTTTAGGTTAACTTGAGAGGAGACTTTCGGCAAAAAGGAGGGGTTCGTCCGGAGAGATACTCTGTCTTTGTGAAAAAGTAGGTAAGGAGGACGACTGCAGAGGGCTTGTAATTCTGAAACTCTTTTCGCTGAAGTAATGGCCACCAGAAAAAGTGTCTTCCAGGAAAACAACTTCAGAAAACATGAAGCCGCTGGTTCAAAGGGGGGAAGAATTAAAGACGCCAGAACCAAGTTTAAATCCCATTGAGGTGGAGGGTCTTTGATCGGAGGTTTGAGGAGAAATACACCTCTTAGAAAGGCCTTACAGAGCTTGTGAGCCATTATGCTGGATTCTGAAACCCCAACATGAAAATTAGAAATGGCAGCCAACTGAACTCTGATGGTTGACGCAGAAGATCCTAAGTGAAAAAGTTCCGCCAGGAAGTCTAAAATGGATTGGATAGACGCAGTACGCAGTAAAAGGATCAATGTTTTTCGATGATGCCCAACAGGAAAAACGTTTCCATGTACTAGTATAAATCTTCCGGGTAGAGGATTTATGAGAGGCTATCAATATATCTCTGACCGCGAGATATTGAGGAAGCCTGGCTAAGGTAGGAATTGGAGAAACCATGCTGTGAGGTTTAGGAAGACAGAGATTGGTGCAGCTGACCCGACTGATGGGTAATCAGGTCTGGTACTGGGTCCAGATGCCAAGGCTGCTCCAAAAGGTAACGATGAAGAAAGGGAACCATATCTGTCGAGACCAGTAAGGGGCAATGAGGATCATTGTCACTCTCAACGCCGATGGCTTTCTGAATTAGACGAGGTATCAATGGAAAGGGGAAAAGCATACAGAAGTCCCCGGGCCAATCGTGGACTAGGCGTAGAGCCGCCTCTGGTGGGTTGGCCTGGTAACGGGAAAAGCGTGAAGAAGTCTTGACACTTGCTGTTTTGGGGAGTAGCAAAAGATCGCAAGCAAGGATGACCCCATCTTAGAAATACCTCCTCTAGAATTGACGCCTTTAGAGACCACTAGGTGGCATGAGAATTGCTCTGCTCAATCTGTCTGCAATGACGCTTGGATTTCCGGGGAAATGTGCGTCGCTGTCAGAAAACGTTGAGAGGAGATCGCCCATTGCCAAAGTCTGAGTGCTTCTCGACATAAAGGGTATGACCTGGTTCCGCCTTGTTTGTTGATGTACCACACCACGGACATGTTGTCCGTCTGAATTGCAACAGTCCCTATGGGAAGAGAGTCATGTAGGGCTTGCAACGCTAGAAGCACTGCTCTCATCTCTAAGACATTTATGTGCAAGTGGCACTCGAATGGTTGCCATGTGCCCTGGACTGTCCTGCCCTGATAATGCCCCCCCACCCGATCAGGGAGGCATCTGTTGTCAACGTGGCAACTGAAGGGGGGAGAGAGAAGGGTCTTCCTTGGAGAAGTTGAGGTGACGTGACCCACCAAGATAGCTGGTTTCTGCATACTTGAGTGATCAGTATGGAATGGGACATCGGGAGTCGCTGAAAGGACCATTGGGTGAAGAGCATCCACTGGAGGATTCTCATGTAAAAGCGAGCTAAGAAGAGGAATAGCTGCCGCCATGAGTCCCAATACTTTTAACACCAGTCTGACTTTGACTTTGACCAAATTCAAAAGTAGAGAAACTTGGTTTCAATGTCTAAAACCCTCTGCTCTGTGAGCTTGCAAGAAAAAAGAGTCTGCGTTTCTAAATTTTGGCCTATGAAAGTAATAGACTGACAAGGCGACAAGACAGATTTTTCAAATTTATTGATATGCCTAGAGCTTGACAGGTTTGCGGTGAAATTTCTGGATAGTAAAAGCTGATGCCTGGTGGTGGCCGTAAGGAGCCAATCGTCCAGATATGGAAACACTTGGAATCCGTGGCGCGGCTCAAGTGAGCCATGACCACTGCCATGCATTTGGTGAACACTGGGGCTGTAGTGAGACCAAAGGGCAGGGCTCTGAACTGATAGTGACTGGCTCCTAGCCTGAAGCGGAGATATCTCCTGGAGGCCCGGTTCATTTTGATGTGATAATGCGGCGTAGTACGCTGCCTGAAGATCTATAGAGCACATCCAATTGTCCTGACCAAGAAGGGTAGGATGGACTGTAGCGTGACCATCCGAATTTTGTTTTGACAAACTTGTTTAAACGACTGAGATCTAGAATGGGTCTCCAGTCCCCTGTTTTTTTTGGTACCAAAAAGAATTTGGAGTAGATTCCGGATCCTTGCTGGTCTGCTGGGACTGGCTGGATGACTCTTTTAATAGTAGCTTTGAAATTTCCAAAGCTGCTTGTTCCTTAGACCGGTGGAACATCTGGAAGGGATTTTTTTGGTTGAGATGGGACGTGAATAAAGGGAATTTTGTAACCCTCGGATATGATCGACTGTACCCATTTGTCTTGAGTTAGGGAAAGCCAGGCTTCTGGGTACAGCGATAATCTTCCCTCGACTGCCTCGGGCGGACAGCCGGGCAGCCTCAGGGGTGCTGAAAGGGTTTGTCAGAGAACATTTCTCTGCTACCCTGGTTTTATGGACCTCCTCTGCCTCTGGGGCGTCGATTATTGTTCCCCTCTGCCTCTAGAGGGGAAACGACCTTGTGCCAGATGAGACTCCCTGAGATTGTTTGCGAAACCATTTTCCTCCCTCTGACCCTTGGGATAGGGTCTAGAAGGGTGGAAAAACGACTCCTACGCAGAGAGAGTCTTACCTTCCACCTCGCACCTGGTCAATGTATCTTTCACCTGTGGGCCAAACAAAGATGATCCGTCAAAGGAGTTGGTGAAAGGACGCTTGAAAGGGTCCGCGAAAATTACACAGCCGCATCCAGGCGCAGCTCGTAATGCAATGCCTGTGCCTGCAGATCTACTCGCCTCCATCTGCTGCGTATGAAACCAGCCGTATGGAAGAGTTCACTATTGAATTTAGGGTAGCCAACTGGGAGTTCATAGTGTCTTTGAACCCCTCAGCTGTAGGATCCTTTCATCAATTCACCCATATCCTTGAGCAAATCTCTTTGGAGACGGGTGAAATGGCATAAGTAGTTCAGCGACCACATAGAAAGGTCGCTGACTAAAACATCCGCTGCCGCATTCCTGTCCATGGTCCTAGAATCTTTATTAGGAGGATGGACAGGAACAGAAGGATCAGCTAGTTCCTTCTTTGTGGCCGCAGCCACCACCATAGCATCAACCGGGACACCTTTGGAAAGAAATTGCTTGTCTGAAGGAGCCGTGATGAATATGGATGGTCTCCTCGGGGTAGGTTCCACTGAGTCAGGGAGCCGCCCACGCCTTCCCTTGACACCACTTCCATAAGGGGGTCAAAGGAGGGACACCCAGGAGGTAGAAGGCGAGAACCAAACGCCAAGATACACCCCACTCATCCGCCGAAGGGATTAGGGCTGGCCAATTTCCCCTCTGTAGAAGAATCTCTAGAATGTCAGCGAAGGAGACATCTTGAGAAGGGAAACGGGGGGAGCCTTCGATTCCTCCAAGTCAGTGTCAGAGGTGATAGACTCAGGGGAGTCAATGTGCTTCCTCTTGCACTGCCTCTTCCTAGGGGATCTCCAGCAGGGTCAGGAGAGAGACCTCGGAAGAGGAGGAAATTCCCAATGGGAAACCTGAGGAGTTGGTTCTCTCGGTGTAAAACAAGGGGTGAGCAGAAATCTCCGCAGGCACTGTAGAAGGAGGAGCTGAAGGAACCAACTGCGCGGGCAGAACTCGGTTCTAGCACGCCCGCATGACCTCAAGGCATCCCTGTCAGGCAAGGTCCGAGGCCCTCGCCCGGCGAGAGACAAGGACCCTCCCCGCACCGACAGACGCTCGAAGCCGATGTCGAGCCGAACTCACCAGTGCCGCTCCGAAGAGGGAGAGAACGGGTCGGACAAGGTCCGATGCCACTCGAGCACGGCGGAAGCCGGCGCCGAGATCCCTCCAAAGAGGAGATCGGAGCGACGCAACGATGGCATGGTATCGGATCTGACGCACCGACAGTGATAGGTCCAACAAGCTTCGCTCCAACTCAAGGAGTCGGAGGAGGAATATATTGAGGGACTGGAATAGCCAAAGACTGATGAGTCGGGCTATGGAGCATTTGGGCTAGTGCCTCGACTTAAGAAGTCTACTCACCACCCTCTGTAAGTCATGGTCTGACAACCTGGAAGACCGAGAGGAATGTGATTTATGGCTCCGTTCGAAGGAGAGGAGATCCCGTGCCGAATGTATGGAACCAACAGAAGGAGACCTGGATCTCTTCCTATAAGATGGTTCTCGATACTGGTATCGGAGCCGATGGGGATTACTTTTCGCTCCAGCGGAGCCAGTGATAGTAAAGGTAGATCCAGAAGGGGATCTTGACCTCTTTTGCATGTGGCTCCGATGGTATCGGAGCCGATGAAGTTTAATAGCCTCGCTCCAGCCGGAGCCGTAATAGTCTCTGGCCCAAGAACATTGGCTCCAGCCGGACATGTCGGACCTGTTTAGCCACCCGTACAGTCGACTCAAAGGCAGGAGTCGACTGTTTCGAGCTTTCCTAGAAGGTTTGCCCGAACTGGACTGAGTCGGGGACCTTCAGGTTTCAACAAACCTCAAGGATAAGTTTATTTTACGCTCCTGCAGGACTCGAGGGCTGAAGCCATGACATACAGCACGAGTCCTGCAGGTGCACAGGCCCCAGGCAATAGACACAAGAAGTGTGACCGTCTGTCAGAGACATTTTCTGACAGCACTAATCACACTTGAAGCCTGAGACCTTTTCTTTTTCTTTCGACATAGAGAAAATGTCTAACACAATACACACACACAGACACACACTCTAAGTAAAATATTATTTAGTCAAAAAATAAAGGCTATGTAACAACAACACACACACTCAAGCCCTTAAGTAGAAAACTTTAGTCACTAGAAGTGGGAAGGGGAGGGCCAAAGGCCTAAGAAGGGAGAAGGGGAATAAAAACAATAAATACCGACAAAAAGGGAAGGAGTCGAGAATCTATAGTAAGAAAACACTAACAGGGGCTAAATCTATAAAATAAAAGATTTTTAAGCACCAATATAAAGTTTTTAAACTAACCTGCCTGAGCCGTAGAGAAGCACCTCGTCAGCTATAGCGCAAACGAGATCTGAGTAGTTACCGCCTAGCATTGTGGGATATAGGGAGCCTCGAGCGTGGAATTAGCTCTCGAGCTTTTAGTGTGCGAGTGCCGGAGCCGGCTCCGAACCCATCCAGCAAGAATGAAGGCGAGATTGACAACTTAACATTTTCTCTTAAAGTCTGTTAGTCACTACCATCCTCCTGATGTTACAGAGGTAAAGAACTATAAAGCCTGCCATGTGTTAAAGGAAACAGCTCGGTTAAGTACAAGTACACCAGCTATACTGGTTGATGATGTTGTCGGTAACACATCTGTTGAAAGCATTATGAATTTACCTTCTAGGAGGTCAATGCTGCAACAGATTAACAGAGTGAGAAGGAGAAAATGCTGAGTTATAAGTCAGTACCTGGAAATATTAGTGCAGTAAATTTTAGCCGGGGTGGTACGACAGTAGCGTTGTTACCTCACAGCAAGAGGTTCTCCCATTCGCTTCTCGGCGTGGCTTGGGAGTGCCTTCTGTGTGGAGTCTGCATGTCCTCCCCGCGGTTGGGTAGAGTTCGAAAGACATGCGTGCATAAATGGGTATGCCTTCGTTGAAGGGTGGGTGTTGAGCTGACACCTCGGCGTTTCGTAAAAATCTACTGCCAATCATTAGCGGACCAGAGTTCCGCTGTGCCGACCCCTTACCGGGAAAAAGCCAAAAAGACAAACAAGACACAACTAAATGTACTTTAAAGCAGGGAACTTTCATACAAATGTGGAAGGCAGACATACAGTGAAATACATTGTGACAGACTGAGTTGGCTGCTATTAAGAGCATTAGGCATAATTTCAATTTTTTAGAAAGCAAGGGATATTTCTTCCATTTTACCCAAGCAGTGTGGAGAAAAGTACAGTCACTTGGATTAGCTAGTGTTTATGGTAAAAGTGCTAAATTGCAATTAGATGTAAAAAGACTGCTAGCTCTTTTCTCAATGTGGAAGATGTAGTAGCAGCGTTTAACTTCATTAGTGAAACCTTTTACCCTGATGCTAAGGATTTGCTGCTGTACTTCTCGGAAGTTTATATCCTAGGTCATCCTAGAAAGCAGCAAACAAGAACTACTGGAGTTACTAGATTTATTCCGATCTTTCCACTTGAGTTCTGGAACATACATTCTCTGAACCAGCAGTCATTGCCCAGAACACAAAATTATGCTGAGGGATGTCATAGGCATCTTAGATGCTTGCTAGGTAGACGCATTGCTGATATACCATCTGTCGCGAACGTTCTTGTAAGGGAGCAGAAATGAGTTGATGACATGAGGTTACTAATGAGATGAGGTTGCCTTCGTCACCAAAAAAAAGGAAAAACATTGAAAGACAATGGAGATTTTAGGCTGCCTTACAAAACAGGTCAGAGTATACTGCAGTGGAATTTGTTAATGCTGTAGCTATGCTTTTAAAAGTGTAGTTCCATGATGTCGGTGGTAAAGCGCACAACAAGTTGTAAATAGTTTAGTTCAATTTCTTTGCTTCGTTTAGTTCACAATATTTTACACTTTCATAGGGATTTAATGTGCAAGTGGCACATTTTAATTTTTATTCATGTAAATTTATACATTCACAATGTTGGCTTCAATAAAGGCTGTCCCTCCTACTGTTCCCCCCTTTTCAGAAGAACAAATAGATCCAAAGCACCTCCACAAATAAACGCACGTTGTAATGCTCAAAAAAGTCGATTTATTTCACAAAAACACAACATAGATTAAAAATAAAAAAGCTGGATTAAGCGCTTTCATCTCCCCTCGGGAGACTTCATCAGAATCAACCTCCAAAAAGCTTTACCCATATTAAATCATCCTCAAACGTATTTCATTGGTCATCCAATTAAGTACATTAAATGTCAACTGTTAAAGTGCATGATGCATAAATATAAACAGTACTTTCCATTCACAATAAAAACTGCAACAATTCCTTTCCTGGTTGTAAAGCACATGTCGTACTAGGTAGTATGTATAACACTTAATAAAAATGTTTACTAAGAATACTTAATAAGGGTGTAAAAAACTTATTACACAAACTAATGAATGCAAAAACATGTCAACACCTACTATGACAATAGCAGTGAAATTACTTCATAAGAACTGCCTAAATATAAAAACTACTAAACTGTACTATATGTAAATATAATTATAACTAGTATTCAATAAATATATAATATAATATAAAGTATAAAATATATAATATTAAAATATTAAAAAGGGGTATTAAAACATGGATAGAAATAGTATATGTTTCTACAAGTCTAATCTTTTGGGGTTGGATGCTAGCAGTTTGAGGGCTGGAGTGATGGAGATATGGTAATTTAACCCTGGGGTATTACATGTATCTAACCTCAGCTGCCAAACCATTTCTCGAAATTCTAATCTAGTCTCCCAATCTTCCCCCCTCTCACTCTGCTTCACATCCTCCAATACCCACAACTTATAGTCAGCTTTTTTACAAGTTAAAAAATATCTGTATAGAGCACTGCTCTCGTTCTTTCTGTTAATGTCGTACATGTGTTCGTATATGCGTTGTCTTAAGTTACGCTCTGTTTTCCCTATATAGTATGCCCAGCACACAGTGCAATAAGCAAGATACACCACTCCTTTTGTATAGCAAATGGAGTATGTCCTACCTTTAAGCTTATAAGAAATGTTGGGTATACTTAGGTCTTTCACTCATGCCATAAAGGGACATTGGGAACATCTACCACATTTAAAGGTACCACGTTTAGGACATTTCCCTTCTCTAATATCTCCCTTTTTCTTTTCTAATATATTTTTTAAATTGCAATTCTTCAACTATATCTAAGGGGTTTCTGAAAAAAAATTAACCTTAGTAGGCATCCTTCTAAACATATCCCAGGTGTTAATACATTTCTTAACCCACCCAATATTGGTGTGGTATGTTAGTATCAAGTATGGTAATTGTGGTGTAATCTGTTTAGTACCCACTAAATTCTTTTTAACACCAACTACTTCTCCACTAGTAAGAAGGGGTAAATAGGTATATCCCCATCCCTGTACAACACTTTTAATGGGATTAATTAAGCTATCCGGGTACCCTCTCTCCCCAAACAGTGTATGAACATAGTTGATTTCATTCAAAAAATCTGTTTTATCAGATGTCATCCTTGCTACTCTAACCATATGTCCTTTCACAATATTACATTTAAGAAAATATGGGTGGTCACTATCATAGTGCAAATACGAGATGGAAAAACACTCTTTCCTGTAGATACCAGACCTATAAATATTATTCGTACAGTCTTTTGATAGCTTAACGTCTAAATAGCGGGTCTCATCCAACCCTGTATCATAGGTAAATTGTAATAATTCTGTCGTGTGATTCAAATATTCCATAAAAACTGGAATTAAATCACTTGTTCCTTGCCATAAAATAAATATATCATCCAGGAACCGGTAATAACCAAGAATGTGTTTATAATACTTGGAAATAAACACAAAATGTTTTTCCCAGTATAACATGATAATATTAGCGTATACGGGGGCACAGGAAGAACCCATGGCAACCCCATGTACTTTGTGATACAATTCTCCTTGAAAATAAATGCGATTGTATTTTAGTACCATTCCCATATTCTCCATTACACGACAGAAGTTTTGTTTGTGAAAAGTCGATCATGTGAAGGGGACCCATATACACACACACACACACATATAGGTTCATAGGTAGGTACTAGGCTATCTGCCCGAGGGCATGTATAAGCCTAGCCAGAGTGTGTCAGCTTTTGCCTCCCCATTAATTAATTAACTGATTCTCTGTCAAGCAGAGCCAATGAAGTGATCCCAAGGGTGTATTTTCTGTTACCCAGCCACTCGTCAAGGTTTCTCCTGAAGACTGTTAGTGAAGGGCTCTCCTTAATGTAGTTAGCATGGGAAGTCTTTGTGACAGCAATCTATCCCTCCAGCATGTTCTATTTATTGTTGTGGCGAGGTTTAGCTCACTAGAGCGTGTGGCTCGCAGTGACTTGGATTTTTTAGGTGGAGCAAGTCCATCAATTCTGAGTTGGACATGGCTTTGTAAGTCAGGCAGAGATCACCTCTGAGTAAGCAATATGCCACTGAGTACAGCCAGAGTTTTTTCAGTCGGGCTGCATAGGACATATGTTTGAGGCCAGTAATCCTCTTGGTGAGGTACTTTTGTGGTCTTTCCAGCTGTTGGAAATGTCTTGTGAGGTACATCCCAAATGGGGCATTGTACTCCATGATGGGTCTGATGAGTGACGAGTAGAGGGCCACTATAACCTCTATTTCTAGATGCGAACCCTTTAGTAATTAGACGAGACACAAAGAAGGATTTCCTAACTACTGTGGCAATACGAATGTCAAAGGAGAGATTACTATCTACCTGGGTCCCCAGATCTCTTATTACCTCTTCTGTATTAAGGGGGCTGCCACCTATGTGGTAATTCGTGGGTGTTTTGTTTTTCCCAAACGGGATGGCTATGCATTTTTTGGCATTTAGCTTGAGGCCATGACTTTGACACCAGGTGTCTGTCTCAGTAAGGCCCTCTTGCAGGATGTCCGTGTCAGCCAGAAAGTCAATTATGGCTCCCAGTTTGCAGTCAATGGTGAACTTGGTTAGCCGCAGTCCTCCTGTGTTTGCCTGTATGTCTGAGAAGTATATGCCGAACAGTAGGGGTCCCATGACCGAGACTTGCGGGACACCACTTGTGACCGGATTAGAATCGGAGCTGGAGCCTGCTATTCTTACCATGTGAGTGCTGTCTGTAAGCCAGTGGGCAACCCATCTCATGACGCAGGGGATTATGTTCAGGTTGGTGAGTTTTTCTGTAATACCAGAGTGCGGAATGGTGTCGAAAGCCTTGGTGAGGTCAAGGTAGGCTGTGTGAACCATCTTTCCCTCATATATGGCCTAGGTGACTGTCTCAAAGTCATCAACCAGGTTTAGTAGGCATGATCTGCCCTTAACAAAGACGAACTGGGTCGGGTCAAGTATTTGGATGTTCCCAATGTCTTTGTTGAGTTCCGTGATGAAGCGCTCCATAGCCTTGCAGACCAGGTTAGTCAGGCTTATGGGGCAATAGTAACCAGGATCAGTTGTGGCCTCTCCTTTGTGGAGAGGAATAACCGTTGCTGTGTACCATTCTATGGGCACATAGCCTGTGGAGAGGCTGAGGTTGAACAGCGTGTTTAGGTGGGGGGGGGGGTTAGTTCATTCTGTAGTTCATGCAAGACACAGCCTGGGACACCATCTGGCCCCAATGACGCTGTGTTTTTGGCTTTTGAAAGGGTTGTTTTCACCTGTGCGACTGTGATTTCCAGGACACTACAC
>NC_056743.1:1407925215-1408005215 GCF_019279795.1 Protopterus annectens | reverse complement strand
CAGTGCTGTTGTAACCTGTGCCTGGCAATCTACTGGTATTGTGAGTGGTCTTTTGGGGGGGAGGGGTAAAGCTGGCACTGAATCTGTCAGCCATTATACTGGAAATATCTGTTGGCTCGGTATACGAGGTACCATTGTGCAGTAGCTCAGAGCAAATCTGGGTATTGCCATGGAGATTCTTTACATAACTACAGAAGGCCTTGTGGTTGTCTTTACTATCTGCTGCAATTCTGTTTTCATAGCTAGCTTTAGAGGATTTGATGAGGGATCTCAACTTTTTGTTGAGGCTGATAAGGGAGTTTTTCCAGTCTTGGGACTTTACCTTATTCCGCATCAGTTTCCTCCTTCTGTTGTAGAGTTTGTTTATGGCAGGGGACAACCAGATTGGCTTCCTTTTTTTGGAGGAGAGTTTGGGTATGGCGAGATCCATGCATTTGCGCACGTCTTTGTACAGTGCATTGGTGTATGATTTGGTGGTCATGCAACTATTCTCCATTTGCATGGGTGCCATGAAGTTAGCCATCTCTGTTTTAGGAGCCCAAAGTTAGCTTTGGAGAAGTTCTTTGTGGTAGTTACCTTTGCGGGAAGGGGGGGGGGGATTGGAGGGATGTGGATTTCCAAGGTGATTAGTTTGTGGTTGGATCTAACCAGGGAGAAGTTGACTATTGGTGTAGGGCAATAGCTGCCCATGTTAGTAATGACTAGGTCAAGGATGTTGCTACCTCTAGGGAGGTAAGAACGAGCTGGTCCAGGGCAGTGGAATTAATGAATTCCAGGAAACGTTGGGCAAGTGCATTGGTACATGAGTAGTTTTCCCAGTTAATGGAGGGGTAGTTGAAGTCACCCAGTATGAGAGTGTTAGGTTGGACCCTAATATTCTCCAGGTTGCTTAGGAACATGGAGTGTGTTGGGACATGGTTGGGGCCTATAGCAAGCTATGACCTGAATCAGTGTCTTACCCAATGTTAGCTGCACCTGAAGTATCTCAGATGCGTTGTGTTGGGCTACCAGTCTAGAGGTGTGAGCATCCTTTATGAATATGGAAACACCACCCCCTTTGGAGCTTCGGTCCAAGTTCTGGGGCCAAAAGGTGTGGAATGAATTATAGCCTGGTAGTGCAGGGGTGCTTTCTGCTACCTTGAACCAGGTCTCTGTTACAGCACAAATGTCGATGTGCTCCATTTTAAGGAGTGCTTCGAGCGAGTGCATTTTGAGACTTAGACTTCTAGCATTGAGCAGCATGACCCTCATATTGCAGTTTTTTGTAGCTGTTACAGTGGTAATTTGGTCTTTGGAACACCACCTAAAAAGGCACTACAGGGGTGGCAAGAGCCTTGGCTAGCATCCAGAAGCCTAGGGGTGACAGATGCAGGCCATCTCTGGCAAAGCATCAAGGTCTGTCAATCATGTCATCCCAAGTAGACAGACATTGGATCCCCTTAGAATGACACCAAGAAACTTAGCCAGTTGTGGAAATCAATCATTTTCTGCTTGTACTGTGATATCATTCTGGGTGATGGTATGATGCTGCCCAGGGCTAGGGCCATACCCGCCTGGGCTACATAATCCAAGAGCTCCTCCATGTCTCTTTTCATATAGTTCAGGGAGGTACAGTTCAGGTCATTCACACCCATATCTACAATAGAGTCATACTTGTACCTACTGTTGAGGGATCTGAGTGCATGCGTTATGTGGCAGATCCTGGTGCCTGACAGGCAGCTGACTGTTATTTTCTCCTTATTCAATCTAGTAAGTGGGACATCAGTGTGCCTCACTATCGAGTCACCTATGACTAGTGTGTTGGGCATGCTGTTTTGCCTTAGGGGCTTTGGTTGAGTGGCACACTGTTTAGGAGAGTTATGTATCTTGTGATTAGTGTTGTGCTGTGGTGGTCGAGTGTGTTTCTGGCTTGGAGGTCTCTGCTGTTTGGGTAAATTTTTATTGAGAGCCTCCGAGAAGGTGGGCGTGTGGTTTGTGTTTTTATGTGAGGGCAGTGCTGGTGTTTGTTTTGGAGGGCTATGTGTTCCATGTGGTGTGGTGTTAGTGTTGACCTTCTCCTCTTGACCAGGTATTCCAGTCTTGTCTGGAGAATGCGTGGCTTTCAATTTGGATATATAAATGCATCTCTCGCAAGTCTGAGTGTTGGGAGGTAAGAGGAGAGGGCTGTCAGTGTACATGAGGCAGTTGCTACATTCCATCAGGATGCCCAAGTTCACCAGGTTAATAGGAGAAAGCACAGGGAACTGACCTTTAGACATGTCTGGAGAGGTGAGCATTAATAATAAGTACTGGAACTGTTTACTTGTAGAACATTTAGTGCTGGTAGTACTTTTGTGTGCTACAATAATTGCTATAAGAAGTCTGGTAAAGTGCTAAACTAATAAGCTTGTAAAAGTGTAGGAGAGGAGAGAACTAGCAGATCCAAGGGAAAAAAAATTGAAGAACAGACTTTGGCAACACTCAGAAGCTTACAAACAGTCCTGGATACAGCAAATTTGTATCTGGACTAGACTAGTTACAGGAAAGGCAGAAAACAAGCACAAATGCGGGCTTTTAAACCAGAAAGTTGATTGATATGGAAAAAGTGCCCAAATGGCCAATATCCAATTGAAGAGGTCAAAGTTAGAATCAGAGGGGCTGCAGCCAGCTGGCATAGAGTGTCAGGTGTAGTCTATGACAGAAGAATTGCAAAGAAGCTGAAAAGTAAGGTGTACAAGCTAGTGGTGTGACCAGCACTACTATATGGTACAGAAATCTGGGCAGCAAAGACAGAGCAGATGAAGAAGCTAGAGGTGATGGAAATAAAGTGCCTGAGAAGGGTGGTAGGATGCACTCTGTGGGATAGGTGAAGAAACGAGGACATAAGGGCAGCAGCCAAAGCAGCTCCAATTGAAGAAAAGATCAAAGAGAACAGATTACGGTGGTTTGGAAACGTGCAAAAAAATGCAGAAGACAATTTGGTGAAGAAGATTTGGGACAGACAGGAATAAGGTAAGAGGAAACGACGACATCTAGCAAAGAGGTGGATGGATTGTGTGAAAGATCATCTTTGGAAGTCAGGCATGAGTGTCATAGAAAGCAGGAGTGTGGCATTGAATCGAGAGAGATGGTGACAGTTAATACGACTTCCCAACTCCATGAGGAAAATGAGAAAAAAGGGGCTGATGATGATGTTGGCTCATCTACAGCTTTTGCAAGCTCCACAACTCAGTTACTTACTGGTACATTAATTACCACAGTATAAAACCTGTGTTGTAGAGGCTGCACTGGTGTCTTCTTCAATTCCAACTTATGTTTGGGTCTCCTGCTTCTTACCAAATCCAAGCTAAATGAAGACAGACCTATAAACCACACTATCCTACCTCCCCAACTGACTGCCATGGCTTTTAAAGTATCAAACACTATTTAAAGATTTTTTGCAAGGATGTGCTACCCCGGTACACCCCAGATGTGAAGTCTCTGTTCACACACAGCTAATCTCTAAATATATTACCAGTGACATCAAACTAACTCAGACAAATTGAAACTAACTTAATTCTGCCTTCTCTCATTTGGTACAGCCTTGAAGGTAGTATATTTAAAAATCAGAGGTATGTAGTAGAGCTCCCATATTTAGGGTTGCAGCAGGCTACAACATTCGAATTCAGATTTCCGTAGGTCAATTGCATCACAATGATCTACCAGATGGTGGTAATAAGACTGGGAGACTGACAGCAATACAGTGAAGTTCAATAAGACTGTCCCACCATAAGCTGGCTCCCTCTTAACAAAAGGAGTTTATTGTCCTTTACTGCCTACCTTTGGTGTTGTGTTGTTCTGTACTTCCCTGGAGCTGCTGGCAGTTCCTCTGCCAGTGCTAGAAATATCTGACATTGGTTCATTTGCTTATTATGCTCTGCACCTTTGAAAACTAGTACCTTAGTGGCTTTCAGTGTTTCCATCTACCCTGCTTTAAGGGTTCAGTAAAAATACTTATTTTACCTTATTTAATAAACATCCTTTGGACAAGTAACAACTATTACTTTCGCTACTTTATCAGCTGGGCTGTCTTGTTTTTACTGCTTGTTTATATGTGTTTTTATTCTTTAATGTCTCTGTTTCAGTACTTTTACAGTAGTACTCCATATTAATGTGCATTTTAACTGTATAAAGACTTATTATTGCTCACGTGCTTTGGTTAATATGCACCTTAGCAGAAATTAAGTGGAAGTTGAAACTGAAGACTTAGAAGAAGGAATGAAATTCTAAGAGCTGCATTACAGTCCTCCTCCTGGGTCTGTTTTGTCTTATTTTATATTAATGGGTTAATGCTACCAAATAATTCATCTTAAAACTTCATGATACATTTTAAATAATTTTGGAGCAGACTGGGTGAGAACCAAGTTGACTTGGCACCTAGCACAATGGCAGTGCTATCAGATATGAAGACAACTTGGGACACAATCTAAAGTGGGGAGCCTAGCCACTTTACACTAACTCAAAAGAATCCATACAACAATACGGTTTTACCACTGATTACTGTTACTTAGTACTAGCACTGGAAATTTAGTGGGAGGGGATACCCGTTTAAGGTTAATTTACTTGACTCTTGCATGATGGTATGGATTGATGGAACAAGTACTGAATTTAGCTAGAGTGTTTTATCCATAAACTTCATTAGGGAAAGTGCTCCCGACTATGTCTATTGTAAAAATAAAAACAACCTTCCTACCACTTATCAACAGTAATATGGTTGGGTTTTTAACCTCCAAATCATATTTTCTTGATGTCACAGTTCCTCAATGCTCTTCATATTGTACACTACTTTGTGTGGTATCACTTTGCGTGAGCCTGCAGTATGCTCTACACTGGGGATTTTCTCCTTTCCCCACTGTTGTTTAACTATGGACTTAGTATACAAGTAAGGGGAGATGTGGGACAAAACACCCTATATTCGGGTACAGGGGGACTTGTACTACTCCAATGAAAATATTTTTGACAAGTGCAGGTCTTTTTAGTTATGGTCTTGTCTCAATAATGAGGGGCTGTTGCTGTTCATACCAATCAAATGGCAAGCAAAAAAATAGAATCCTTGTACTTGTTGCAAGATACAGATATCAGAACAACTTTATATTATAGGCAGGTTCATTAAAAAAAGATTAATGTGCTGCATTTTCAATGTGTAAATTGGTGGCACATATACAAGGTAACAAAAAGTTGCAGCAACACTAAACTTCATGAGCAGGTACCTACCTCCACATTTGCAAGGCTATCACTTGTTAAATCCTCAATTTCTTGCTCAAGAATTCCTTTTGGGTCGGTAAGGATCTCCACCAAAATTCGGCCTCTGTAGGCAATACCTTCCCCCTGTACAAAAAAAAAAAAAAAGGAAAGGAAAGGAAGATAAAACAATCTGTATAAAATGTGTAATGTGAATGTTTTCTGATGGTGAAAAGATTAACTAGGCAAGCAACAGAGTACACAACTAATGATGGTCTGTCCAAGAAGTTGAATGAAATCACTACATTTACTGGAGGGCTAAACATACTTTTAGAATGCATGTTTGTTCTGATTTTACTTTAAGAAACTGAAGGGCAGTAATTTCCACTTTGCTATGAAGTGTGAAGTCTTTCAATGTTGGCAAGCTGGCAACTGAAGGCATGGCATGAAAATGTTCCTTTTAGATAAAAGTGCGAGTGCACACATGCATATGTGTGTGTGTGTGTGTGTGTGTGTGTGTGTGTGTGTGTGTGTGTGTGTGTCTGTGTGCATGTTTTCCTTTGTTCAAAGACAGGAAAAAGGCATTAGAGCAGTTCCACAAACTATTCAACACAGCTCTTTCTTCTCAAGTTCACTGCTGTGTTCAGGCTACCCACTTTCTTTCCTCAATGCTTGATTCCTGATTAAGATTTATTCTTTTATAATCCCATCTCTCTCTCTCTCTCTCATAAGATTTGCCACTACCATATCTGCATTTGCTAGGGGATAGGTTCTCTAGCACCATAAGCCCGACAAAGGCAATGCTACAATATGCAATATTGCTCAAGAAGAAGCACTGTACATTAGAAATTGACAGCAAAAGCAATGTTAAATGTCTTATGTATGTACTTACCAGATTGACAGATTTTGTTGATATCTGTTCATGCACTGTAAACTGATAGACTGATTGCCAAATTTGCCTCTTTTCAGCAAAAGCAAATCTTTCATAAGCTCAAGCTCCTCCCATTACCCATAATGCTTCTGCCCTAGCTCATCTCTCCAGATTAAGTGCGGTTTCAGGTTCCTGTATAAACCATGAAAAAAAAATCAAATAGGTTTGGACCTCTGAAAATACACAACAGAAGAAAACGCACTCCAGGGACTGGATACTAGGCCTCTGGTGCTCCTCTAAGTTTCTGCAGACAATAAGGACAGGGATTGGAGGAAGGGTTGTTTATAGTGTATGGGCAAATACCAACTAAACCTATTGTTCTGGTAAGTATATAACCTATGTATTTAGGTAGGTTATGTTTGCTCACTGTAAATGATGGGACTAAATCTCCAGCAGAAAGGGATGGAACTAAGAAAAAACTCCTTTTAGGACCAAAGCTCCAAAGGAGGCTCTAGATCTAGACAGCATGTCTAATCTGTAATGCTTTTCAAAGGTATGTAAGGAAGACCACATGGCAGCTGCACAAAGTTTGTCCAGTTTGAGGTTCCCAAAGAAAGCAGTCAAAGTTGCTTGAGTCTGGATACAGTGTGATCTAGGTTTGTCTGGCAAATATTTTTTACTCGATGCACAGTAAATAATAAATAAATAAATTAAATCTGATAGATATTTCAGCAGAGAAAATGTGGTCACCTTCTGTACTTTTTTACGTGTTGAAAAGGAGACAAACAGTTGACCCTCTTTTCTAAACTCCTTTGTTCTTTTCAAATAAAATCTAAGTTATATACATCTAGGCCATGCATCTTATGATGCATTTACTGATGCATTTGGGAAAAAACACAGACAGATTAAGGGATTTGCTGAGATTAGATTGAGTCACCACCTTAGACATAAATGGTGGATATTTTTCAGTGTAACACGGTCCTTTTAGAAAACAATATATGGAAATTTCAAAGAAAGGTAATGCAGTTTGGAAATTTGTCTGTCTGAGGTAATGGCCACCAAAAATAGGGTTTTCTAAGTTAAAAACTTCAGATCTGTTGTATGGTAGTGTTCAAATGGAGTTAAGGCAAGTTTGTCTACTGGACTGTATGATGAAAATTAGGTCTAGAATGAAAAAAAACTTTGAATAGTTTGTGAGAGGCCTCAAAGGAAGATGAGAAGCCTAGATAGATGGATCATATTTTCCTCAATGAACTTGATGTGGTAATACCTAGACTGAAAAGGACAACACAGCAGAGTCAGGGTCTGAGAAGGGGGTGTAGTCCTTGCCTGCCCATAATGAGAAGTGGAGAAATCATGGGATTAACTGCAAGGACTGAATGTCCATGTAAGGCTGCCTAGACAAGTGAGACAACAGATTGGGGTGCCATGCTAAGAGAGGTTTCCTTATTAGGGTGAGGCCAAATCAGGGGAAACCATATCTGGTGGGCCCAGAATGCTGCTACAAGAATCAACTTTGCTTTATGTATCTTGGTTTCACATATGTACATTTGCATGAGTAGTACTGGTAGGAAAACATAGGAGAGACTGAGGGACAATGCATGGATTAACACATCTCTGAGTGTGTGCCCCTGATAAGGGTAGGTCACTCCATTTGCTGTTGAAGGATGAAGTGAAGAAATCACAGCAAAGCCTCCCCCCTTCCTCTGATGGTAAATCTTTCAGGCCATCAATCTGTTTAGAGGTCATTCATATGAGAGCAATACATGGCTACTCAACCTCCATGGAATCACAATGGATTTCCCTAGGTTATGCTTTGCCATCAGAAAGCAATGTGAAGATAAAATCCATTCAGAAACCATCACAGCTTCACAGAATAATAGATAGAATTTTGTTTTGCCCTGCGTCTTGTTGTGCCATTCCACTGCCTCACTGTTTGAGTGGATAGATACTACACCTTGAGAAAGGAGGCCTTAAAAGGCCTGCAACATTAGACAGACCACCAAACCATTATGTTTATGTGCAATTATGGCTCCTAATGTTATCCAGGTTCCCTGGATCATCCTATCAAAACAGTGCACCCTTCCCAGACTGGATGCATCTGTGGTCAGAGTAGATACTGATACAGGTTGTAGAAATGCGCAGCCTGTCGTGAAGTATTCTGGATGTGCCCACCAAGAAAGATTTTTTAAACAAATATTTGAAAGCTTTATTACCTTTATCACCAAACCTTTAAAGTCCACTGCAGTCCTCCCATGTGAAATTGGGCATGGGCAATGGCTTGTAATGTGGCCACCACAAGACCTACAACTGGAAGGACCATATTTGCAGTGGTGCTTGGTTCATGGCAAAGGTTTAATACTGCTTGCACTATGGAATAAGCTCTACCTGACAGAAGAATACACATATCAAACAGTATCTATATGGCAACTGATAAACTACAGACTCTGGAAAGATTCCGTTTGAGACTTAAAAATGTTGAAGGTGATCCCCAAGGACAGGAATAGTTGAAGCAAGTATTCCCTTACTAAGGTTTATCATTCTTTTGTTGATTTAGCAAAGAGGCAGTTATTCAAAAACGGAAACCACTGATCCCTAGTAGTCTCGTGTGCACGGCTACTGGAGCCATGCATTTGGTGAGCACTCAGAGGGATGTGACGAGACAGAAAGGCTAGTACAGGAATTTTCTCAAAACACTTTGTCTATTTAAAACACCCATAAAAACAATAGTTTGGCTATTTTCATATGAAGGTAGGTGGCCTGAAGATCTAAGCAGCACATTCAATCTTCTTGCAAACAAAGAATGACAGACTGTATGACCACCTGGAAGGTTTCCTTCAATACATATTGACTTAGATGTCAGCTGAATAAAACTGTTCTAGTGTCCTGAGTTTTGTTTTTGTTTTTGGCACCAAGAAAGTACAGTTGTATATGTAAACATACCATAGCAGTACATGTTCGAATCATCACTATATTAAGATAGTAGCTTCAGTTATGTGGGTTCTGTCCTGCAAAGAACATAACAGCCATCCAGCTTCCAAAGTTGCAGGGCACCTTTTATGTGCTAAAACTAAAACTATTAGTCAGCTTGAGCTGAACTTACTAAAAAGGGTGATTTGACTTCCAAGCAAATCAGAGCTAAAATGGATATTTTATGTCTATTAGTGCTATTATTTTAATACACAGCTAGGTTAAAGTACTGCACCAGTTTCATATATATTTCTTTTGTTAGCTAAGAACGGCTTGACTTTGTTAGAGTTCATTAGAGCTTGGCAAATGTTTCTTGTAATCATTTAACCTTGAAAAGAAGTTAGGTATTTTGTAGGAGACAAGTCTGCTGAAAAGAAACACAAACATGTCAAAAGTAAAGCAGTAAAACATGAGACGTATTTTTCCATACACATGCCTTATTATCGGTCAACTTATTTCCAAGGGTATAAGGAGTAATGTAGTCATCATAACATTCTACCTGTGTTTTCCATTTTCATTCTTCCTCAGCTGATTGGGATCATATCCAAGATGCAGATCTGACTCGGCCTCTTCTTCCAGATCATCAGATCTTAGAACTTTCGAGCTCCTCCCTTTACCCATAATGCCCCTCCAACCCAACATATCTTAAATCGAGTTTGATGCCCCTAGATGTAAAAGGAAAACCAATAACAGAACAAAACAGAGGAAGAATAGAAAAAGGGAAGCTGGAGCTCAAGAAAGGAACAGAGGTTCCTACACAACTCATAGATCTCTCCAGAAGCACAAGAGGAGGGGGTAGGTGGGTGGGAAGTTGAAGAAGAATGAAAATGGACACACAGATGGAATGCTATGGTGAGGGTCTATATTAGAACATCGAGGTTGCAAACCTTCGAATGTTCTAATATTGAACCCTATGCAGCGAAAGCTTAAAATATCGAAGTAACAGAAAACCACATTTTTTCCTAGGGAAATAATTCGGTTGTCCGTTTCTGTTGCTTCGGTATTTTCAGCGTTGTGGTGGAAAGTTACGGGTCGGGTTAATGTAAGTGTGCGATTGTGTGGATGTGAGGGTTAGGGCGGGTTAGGTGAGTTAGGGTTAGGGCGCGGGTTAGGTATGTGTGCGATTGTGAGGGTTAGGGCGGGTTAGGTGAGTTAGGGTTAGGGAGCGGGTGAGGTGAGTGTGCGATAGTGACGGACCTTAAGGTTAGGGTTTGGGTTAAGGTAAGTGGATAGTTAGTGGTGCATGTATAGTTTAGTGTAGGGTTAGGTGTAAGATTTTAGGTGTATGTGTGTGGATTACTGTTTGTTTGGTGTGCTTGTGTTGTATGTGTTTTGGAACAGCAATTTTTTTCCCTAGGAAAAAAAATCGCTGTTCTGACAGTTCAAGATTGTAAGCTTTTGCTTACATAGGGTCGATTAATCACAGTTAGCTTTTTTAAGCGGTCGGTGATCTAATATAGACCCTATGGTGAGTACATGACATTTTAATCTGATGTTGTCATTTTCATTCATTCCTCAACATATGGAACAGAGTCACCAGCTACAACAATCCTGGAAGACCCTCAAGGAAAGATATTCTGGAGCACTCGTGAGCCAAAAGCTACTCTGTTCCTAGAAATGAAATCCAGCTTGTAATGGTCAATGAAAGTGTGAGGATTATCCCAAGCTCCAGCTACACAAATATCTAAAGATGCTCTGGACAAAAAAAGCTGAAGAGGCCGCCATTTTAGATTTTTTTTACAGATAAACTCAATTAACCATAGACAAAAGTTATACAATCAATCATCTGGGAAATGTAACTAGATACTGAATTTCCTAGTCTGTTAGGTGAAAAGGAAACAAATAACTGATCAAATTGTCCAAGGTCCTTGGCTCTATGAAGGTAGAATAAGAAGTTATGTTCTTACCATAACGTTCCATGTTAGTTGTCTTCTTCTCGCCTTCTTTCTTGCTGGATGGGTTCGGAGCCTATACTATAGCTCGAGAGCTATTTTTACCGGCTCGAGGCAGCCCTATAACCCACAATACCATGCGCTAACTCCCCAGATCTCGTTTGGAAGCTAAGACATAGTATAAATATATTATTATAATCCTCATATGCAAGTACGGACTCCCTGCTAGTAACACTAAGAGTACGGGGAAACCGTAACATGTTGTATCTCCAGAAATGGAAGGACTCAGAGACCTCAAGTCTGTCTAGGCTAAGGGGCAGGAGGGAGGGACGCAAGAAAGAAGGCGAGAAGAAGACAACTAACATGGAACGTTATGGTAAGACATAACTTCTTAATGTTAAGTTGTCATTCTCGCCTTCATTCTTGCTGGATGGGACAGCGTCCCTAGCACCTTAGTCCTGGATGGCTCAATGGAACAGACTCCTGAGTACAGTGGAACCAAAGTCAGCTCTATTTCTGGAGGCTATATCAAGTTTGTAATGGGCAATAAAAGTATGTTTGGAAGCCCATGTAGCTGCTGCACATATAGCATCTAAAGGTAACCTTGCTTGAAAGGCCGTTGATGTTGATAGTGCCCTGGTTGAATGAGCCTTAGGCTTAGCTGGAAGTTGCCTGTGTCTCAACTCATAGACCAGGGTAATAATAGATGTCAACCATCTGGAAAGAGTAACCTTTGATACTGGAAGCCCTTTCTTTCCTGCAGCATAAGAAAGAAAGAGCTGGCCTGACTTTCTGAATTGTTTTGTCCTGTCTAGATAATACCGCAGGTGGCGATGAACGTCCAATGAATGTAATTTCTGTTCAGCCCTTTTGGAATAGTCTGGGAAGAACACAGGCAAGTCAATGGAGTGGTTTAGATTTGCTTCAGAGGACACTTTCAGTAGGAAGGAAGGGTTTGTTCTGAGAGTTACCCTGTCTTTATGAAAGACCAAATAAGGGGGAAGGACAGACAAGGCTTGAATTTCCGATACCCTTCTGGTGGATGTTATGGCTACTAAAAACAGAGTTTTCCAAGAAAGAAGCTTGAGGGAGCAAGAAGCTGCAGGTTCAAAAAGAGGCAGAATCAATGAAGTTAGAACTAAATTCAAATCCCATTGAGGGGGCGGATCCTTAACTGGAGGTCTAAGCAAAAAAATGCCCTTGAGAAAAGCTTTACAGAGTTTGTGGGACATAATATTTGCTTCTGAGAGCCCCACATGAAATTTAGCAATGGCCACTAATTGTACCCTGATAGTAGCTGACGATGACCCTGAGTGAAAGAGTTCCGCCAGAAAGTCTAGAACCTTATGAATGGGTGCATGGAAAGGATCTAAGGACCTATCTTGTGCCCAGAGCGAAAAACGCTTCCATTTACTCGCATACGTCTTCCTAGTATTGGACTTATGGGAAGCCAGAATGATATCACGAACAGGAGGAGAAATAAGGGGAAGCCTGGCTATGGCTGGAAGTGGAGCAACCAAGCTGTGAGGTTGAGGGAATGAAGAGACTGATGCAGCTTGCCCGTGAGATGGGTCAACAGATCCGGAAGGGGTTCCAGATGCCAAGGTTGTTCCAGTAGGTGACTGTGCAGGAACGGAAACCATACTTGTCAAGGCCAAAACGGAGCAATGAGGATCATTTTGGATCTCAATGCGGTTGCTTTCTGAATTAATTGCGGGATCAATGGTAAGGGAGGAAATGCATACAGAAGACCCCGGGGCCAATCGTGAACAAGAGCGTCTCTAGGGGGATGGCCTGGTAGAGGAAAGAGTGTGAAGAAGTCGAGGCACTTGCTGTTTTGAGGAGTTGCGAAAAGATCGCAGCAAGGCTGGCCCCACTTCTGAAATATATTATCAGCTACCGCTTAATTTAGAGACCACTCGTGAGGCATGAGGATAGTTCTGCTCAATCTGTCCGCTAAGACGTTGGACTTCCCGGGGATGTGCGTTGCTATCAGAAACCGTTGAGAGGAAATCGCCCATTGCCAAAGTCTGAGTGCTTCTCGACATAGGGGGTAGGAATTTGTTCTGCCCTGCTTGTTTATGTACCACACCACAGACATATTGTCCGTTTGAATTGCTATAGTCCCTGTGGGAAGAGAGCTCTGAAGGGCTTGCAACGTCAAAAGCACCACCCTCATCTCCAGGACATTTATGTGCAGGTGGCGTTCTAATTGTTGCCATGTGCCCTGGACCATCCTGCCCTGATTATGCCCCCTCCACTCGATCAGGGAGGCATCCGTTGTCACTGTGGCAACTGGGGGGGGGGGGGAGAACAAAGGGTCTGCCCTGAAAAAGCTGAGGGGAAACCATCCACCAGGAGAGATGATTCTTGCATGATGGTGTTATCAAGATGTGAGTCATTGGGAGCTGTTGAAAGGACCACTGAGAAAACAGCATCCACTGGAGGAGCCTCATGTGGAAGCGGGCTAATAGGAGTAGAAGAATCGCCGCTGCCATGAGGCCTAACGCTTCCAATACTAGCTTGACTTGAACTCTGTTGGGCTGAAACAGGGACCGAACATTTCGCCTTATGTCTGTCACTCTCTGAGGTGGTAAAGTTGCAGACATTTCTGTGGTGTTTAATACAGCGCCTATAAAGTTTAGACATTGACAAGGCGACAAGGAGGATTTTGCAAAATTTATAGAAATACCTAGATTGTTGCAAAGTTGAATAGTGTAATCCCTGGCCATTATAAGATGCTGCTTGGTGGTAGCAGAAATAAGCCAGTCGTCTAGATATGGAAACACCTGGAATCCTTTTTGTCTCAGGTGAGCCATGACCACTGCCAAGCATTTGGTGAACACCCGGGGGGCTGTGGTGAGACCAAAGGGCAGTGTTCTGAATTGATAATGACTGGCTCCCAGCTGGAAGCGGAGAAACCTCCTGGAGCGCCTGTGTATCTTTATATGATAGTACGTGTCCTGGAGGTCTAACGAGCACATCCAGTTGTCTCTGTCCAAAAAGGGTAGAATGGACTGCAGTGTTACCATCCGAAATTTTGTCTTTTGTACAGAGTTGTTCAATCTGCTGAGGTCCAAAATGGGTCTCCAGTCTCCAGTCTTTTTTGGTACCAAAAAGAATCTGGAGTAGATTCCGGATCCTAGCTGATCTGCTGGGACTGCCTGGATGACTCTTTTTTTCTAACAGCTTTTTTATTTCTAGCTGTGCCTGACCCCTTGGTGCGGGTGGTACGTCTGGTAGGGGTCTTGGCGGTTGTACCAGAGGGGAAGTGAAGGGAATTTTGTAACCCTCGGATATGATCTTCTGTACCCATGTGTCTTGGGAGAGGGATTGCCAGGTTTTCCGGGTACAGAGATAATCTTCCCCCGACTGCCTCCGAAGGCGGACAGTCGGGCAGCTTCTCAGGGATGCTGAAAGGGTTGGTCAGGGAAAGATTCCCTGGAACCCTGGTTCTGTGGACCCCCTCTGCCCCTGGGGCGGTGTCTGTTGTTATTCCCCCCTCTGCCTCTGGGGGGAAATTCACCACGTGCGGCAGGCGTGACTCCCTGTGGTTTGCGGAACCACATCTTTCCACCCTTCTGTCCTTTGGAATAAGGTCTAGAAGGTGTGGAAAAATGGACTCCCACAGCAGAGAGAGTCTTACCATCTTGCTCGCATCTGGTGAGGGTATTCTTCACCTGAGGTCCAAACAATTCTGAACCATCAAAGGGGGTGTTGGTGAAGGACGCCTTGAAGGGATCGGCAAAGTTACAGAGTCGCATACAAGCGTGACGTCTCAACGCAACACCTGTGCAAGCGGCCATACTCGCTCCATCGGCTGCGTAGGAGATAAGCCGCATGGAGGAGTTAACAATGGAGTTCAGGGTGGCCAGCTGGGAGTTCATCTTGTCCTGATACCCCGCAGCAGAAGGATCCTGTACAGTTTCACCCAGTTCTTTGAGCAAATCTCTCTGAAGGCGGGTGAAATGACATAAATAGTTCAGTGATCGCATGGCAAAGGTCGCTGAAGCAAATGTCCGCTTGTCGTACCTGTCCATGGTCCTGGACTCTTTGTTAGGAGGATGAACAGATACAGAAGGATCAGCCAATTCCTTCTTAGTGGCTGCAGCTACCACCATAGCATCAACCGTAACACCTTTGGTGAGAAAGGGTTTGTCCTCTGGCACAGAAATAAATTTAGAGGGCCTCCTAGGGGGAGGTTCCATTGAATCAGGAGCTGCCCACGCCTTTCTAGCCACTACCTTCATTAGTGGATCAAAAGGGGGAGACACCCAGGGGGTGGAAGGGCGAGATCCAAAAGCGTCAAGGTAAACCGACTCATCCTCGGAGGGTTTGAGAGTGGACCAATTTCCCCTCTGTTTTAGGATCTCTAGGATGTCTGAAAAAGAGACATCCTCAGAGGGGGATCTCGGGGAACCCTCCGACTCATCCAAGTCGGTGTCCGACGTGACAGACTCGGGGGAGTCTATGTGTTTCCTCTTGCACTTTCTTTTCCTAGGGGGCTCCCCTGAAACTTCAGGGGAGGCCTCGGAAGAGGAGGAGACACCCAAAGTGGGTACCCTACCCTTTGGATCTCTGCTGTCAGATGCAGGAGGATGGCCAGAGACCGTAACAGGCACTGTAGAGGGAGGAGCTGCAGAACTCAACCTTGGAGTGGACACTGGGTCCAGCACACTCCTCATCACCTCGAAGGCTCCCCTATCAGGCACCAAGGGTAGTCCTGGCTCCGAAGAGACCCGAACCGCCCCCGGCACCGACAGAGAAGGCTCCGAGAATGATGTCGGGGCCGAACTCACCAGAGCCGAAGCTCCAAGAGGGAGTGCGGGGTCAGACAAGGGTCCGATGCCACTCGCCCCCTCGGAGCCGACAATGGAGTCCTGGCGCCCGGACCTCTCCACGGACAGAACCAATGAAGAGGTCGGAGCCAATGACACCGGAACCGAAGGTGGGAGTATCAGCTCCGACGTGGGCAAGGTTACGGTTCCGACAAACTCCAGCTCCGAACCCGAGAGGTGAGTCGGAGGAGGAATCGATAGCGGTACCGAAGGAGCCACAGTCTGGTGAGATGGGCTCTGGAGCATTTGGGCTAGTGCCTGAGATTTTATGAGCCTACTGACCACCCTCTCAATGTCATGGTCGGAGAGCCTGGATGACCTGGATGAGTGAGTCCTATGACTCCGCTCCGATAGGAGAGGGGATCTCGGAGCCGATCGGACGGATTCTAATGAGGGGGATCTAGAGCGCTTGCGCGCTGGGGTTGGCTCCGATGCTGGTTTCAGAGCGGATACCACTTTGCCCTCCTCGGATCCGACTGGAACCGATGTCGGAGCCATCTCAATAACACCAGCCCTCGACTCAGAAGCTGGAGCCGAGGATTTGGCGGTTTTCAAAGACTTCCCCGAGCCAGACTTGGACGGGGAGTCATCGAGCTTTAACAAGCCCATTAAAATGAGCTTATTACGCCGCTCCTGCAGGACTCTTGAACTAAACCCGTGACAGACGGAACAAGAGTCCTGCAGGTGTAAAGGCCCTAAGCAATAGACACAAGAAGTGTGACCGTCTGTCAGAGACATTTTCTGACAGCACGAGTCACACTTCTTGAATCCCGAGACCTTAATGTCTTTGGACATAGTCCTAACAGCAGTAAACACAGTCAGTCCACACACACACTCAACTAAAAACTAGACAAAGTTAAGGGAACTGACTAAACCCACACAGACACTGTAAGGGTGGGGGGAATCTATGGTAAAGCCCGTAGGCTCAAAGATAAGAGTTAACTAAATAAGGGAAGAAGGGCTACAAAAGGTTGTAATGAAAAAATCAGTAGGGACCTAACAAAGGGGTTCTAACTGGGAAAACTACCTGAAAATTAGTTTAATAGAAAGAATTCTCTTTACTGACCTGAGCCGGTAAAAAAAGACAACCTCGGAGCGAAGCGGCAAATGAGATCTGGGGAGTTAGCGCATGGTATTGTGGGTTATAGGGCTGCCTCGAGCCGGTAAAAATAGCTCTCGAGCTATAGTATAGGCCGAGTCGGAGCCGAGGATCAGCTCCGAACCCATCCAGCAAGAATGAAGGCGAGAATGACAACTTAACATATGAAGTTGTCTATGCACATCCAACAGGTATAACGTACTCTTCTTTATTCGAAAAATTTGGAAAGAAAACTGGGAGACTAATGACCTGGTTAATATTTGACTAAGCAGTTACCTTAGGTAAAAAAAGAATGGAATAGTTCCAAAGACTGGAGTTCAGATAGTCTTCTGGCTGACATAATAGCCACTAAAAAAATAGTTTTCCAAGATAAAAAATTTTGGTCAGCTTTGGCTGAAGATTCAAATGGATATTAAGTTAAAGCCTGAGGCATTATATTTAAATCCAAAGGAAAAGCAAGATCTTTTAATGGCGATCTAGGCAAAAAAGCTCCTTTGAAAAAGGCCTTGCATAATTTAGATGGGTCTAGTGTATTTTTACCCATACAGAAATTAAAAATTGCAGCCAAATGAACTCTAATAGCTGGAAAACTAGCTTCTTCATTTAAGATTAAAGCTAAAAATTCGAGCATCACTGATACAGGCACTGAAAAAGGGTCCAGACTTTCGCTAAGGGCCCAGAAAACAAATCTTTTCCATTTACTCTTGTAAGTCTTTCTAGGAGAAGCTTTATGTGAAGACAGCAAAATATGACAGCCAGGGGAAAAGAGTCTAGATTGTCCAACAATTAGCGGAACTGGAGAAACAAAGTTATGTACTCACCATAATGTTCCGTCTGTGTTGTCCATTTTTATTCTTCCTTAACATGTGGGTTTGGATCTAATCCTTGGGTCGGACTTGACCGCTTTTTTTTTTTACAACTTATGGCTACTGCAAACTCTCAAGTTCCTTCCTTGTCCATAATGCTGTAGTCTTCCCTCCATACCTCAGATTTTGTTTGCTGCTTTTTATTGCTAAATAACAACATGAGAAATAATGATTATACGAGAAAACACTATCTGAAGCTCAAAAGGAAGAACTTTGGTTCCTCAAGTATCCTCTTGCTCTACCAGAAGTCATAAACAAGAAAAGGTAGGATGATGGAGGGGGTGGAATTGAGGAAGAATAAAAATGGACAACACAGACGGAATGTTATGATGAGTACATAACTTCTTTATCTAATGTTATCGATTTTCTTTTGTTCCTCAACATGTGGGACAGAGTTTCCAGGTACCTGAATCCTGGGAGTACTCTAAGAAAGGATATTCTGGAGTACTGTTGAGCCAAAGGCTGCACTTCCCCTAGAGACCCGCTCAACTTTGTAATAAGCGATAAAACTAAGAGGATTAGCTCAAGTGGTTGCAGCACAAGTATCATGCATGAAATATCTGGACAGAAATACTACAGAGGTTACCTTGGCTCTAGCTAAATGAGTTCTCAATGGATTTGGAAGGGATAAACCCAACTTATTGTAGATAAAAGAAATGGAATCAGCCACTTAGCTAAAGTTATTTTGGTAACTGGCTTTCCCAATCTTGATTCTGAAAAGGAAACGAATAACTGATCTCATTTATTTGAATTTGTGAGCTCTATGTAGATAGAAACTTAATTGTCTGTGGACATCCAACAAATGTAAAATGTATTCCCCTTTGTTGGAGAAGTTTGGGACTGGAAGGTTAATAAACTGATTAATGTTGGATCCTGACACCACCTTAGGAAGAAAATATGCACTGGTTCATAAGGATACCTTATCTTTATGGAAAATCAAGCAAGGAGGTTTAGAAGATGAGGCTTACAGTTCTTAAAATCTCCTAGCTGAAGTAATGGCTACCAAAAATATTGGTTTCCAAGTTAGAAACTTTAGTTCACATTTTGCAGCTGATTCAAATGGTGACTGAGTCAGGGCTTGTAACACTAAATACAAATACCATGGTGGAGTAGGATCTTTAAAGCGGGGGGGGAGGTTCAGTAAAAGGGTCCCTTTTATAAATGCCTTGCAGAGTTGTGATGAAGCTAAGGCAGAACTGTCAACTCCGACATGAAAATTAGAAATAGCAGCCAATTGTACTTTAACTGTTTATTTACTGGACCTTTCATTAAAAACAGAAGCCAAAAATTCAAGAACTGCGGATACTAGTGCTGGAAAAGGATCAATGATTTTTTGTTGTGCCCAAAAAACAAATCTTTTCCATTTACTTTTGTAAATCTTCCTAGTGGAAGCTTTGTTGGAAGACAAAAGAATGTGACAGACATGGGAGGAGAGCCTGGGCTGTCTAGCTATCAATGGAATTAGAGAAACTATGTGGTCAACTTTAGGTCCAAAATGTCTGGGTGAATCATGTCTGTTGGGTGAGACAGAAGGTATGGAATTGGATCTAGGAACCAAGGAAGATGAACTAGATGAGACCAAAAGAAGGGGAACCAAATCTGACAAGGCCAATAAGGGGAAATGAGGATTGCTGTACTCAATCAAGATGCTTTCTGAAGAAACCTGGGGATAAGGGGAGCTGGGGGTAAGCATAGAGGAAACCAGGGGGGGTCAATCATGGAGGAGAGCATCTCTCGGTGACTCTCCCGATGGGTTGGGATCAGGGAAAAAAAACTGCTGTACTAGTTGTCAAGGGGAGATGCAAGCAGGTCGCAGCATGTTTGGCCCTAATGATGGAATATCTTCTCCCCAATTTTCTTGCTGTTGAGACATCACTCGCAAAGTAACAGTATGGACCTGTTCAACTTGTCTGCTGGGTTGCTGGATTTCACTGGAATGTGCACTGCTATCAGAAATCGATTGGATGAGACTGCCATTGCCAGCTTCTTGACATAAGGGGTAAGATCTGGTTCTTCCTTGTTTACTGATGTACCAGACTACTGACATTGTCCATCTGAATCGCAACAGTTCCTGAAGGGGAGACAGTCTTGGAAGGTCTGCGATGTTAGGAGGACTGCTGTCATTTCTAGATCTTCTCTTCTGGGGACCAGGTGCCTTGGACTGTCTTTCCCAAGTGCCCCCGCCACCCAAACTGGGATGTGTCTGGGGTCACTATGGCCTTAGACTGAGGAAGCAATAAAGGCTGGCCCTGTAAAATTTGTTCTGAGCAAATCCACCACCTCAGATATCTTTTGCATGCCTGAGTTATTCTGATCTGGGAGGACAAGGGCTGGTACAGGATGGACTACTGAGTCATCAGGGTTCACTGAAGAATTCTCATATGATATCTTGCCAATGGAACCAGAATTATGGCAGCAGACATCAACCCTAAATCCTGTAGAATCAGTTGGGGTAGCAGCGAGGCACTTTGAATTATCTTTTGGACTTGAAATTGAATCTTTTGTACCCATGAGAAAGGGAGGAAGGCTGTTACTGATACAGTGTTGAACAATGCTCCTATGAATTCTAGCAGCTGAGCTGTTTCTAGCTCAGATTTGTTGAGATTGATTGTAATACCTAGTGAGAGCACCACTGGAGTACATAATCTCTTGCTTTGATCAGTAGATGCCTGGTCGGAGCAGTTATGAGCCAGTTGTCAAGGTAAGGAAACACTTGGAATCTGTGTAGTCTCAGGTGGGCCACTACTACAGCCACGCAAAAGATGAACACCCTGGGGGCTATGGTGAGGCCAAAGGACAGTGTTCTAGTAATGACTGGCTCCCAGCCGGAAGCGTAAATATCTCCTGGATCGTCTGTTTATTTTTATGCAATAGTAAGCATCCTTAAGATCTACTGAGCACATCCAGTCATTGCTGTGCAGGAAAGGCAAAATGGACTTAACCATGACCATCCGGAACTCTGTATACTTAAATGAATTGTTCACCTTGCTGAGATCCAAAATTGGTCTACAGTCCCGTTTTCTTTGGCACTAAAAAGAATCTTTAAGTTCCGGATTCTTTCTGGTCTGGTGAGATGTTTTGAATCCCTCTTTCTCTAGCAGCTTCTTTATTTTTATGGCTGCCACTTTGACTGGATGGAACATTGGGAATTCTGTTTAAGGGAGGATTAAGGAAAAGGGAATTATATAAACTCTGGAAATACTCCTCTGCATGAGTGTATCCTCTGTAATGTCTAGCCAGGCTCTCTGATGCAGGGATAAATGACTCCTGACTGCCTGCAGAGGATCAAGCCTCCTTTTAGAAGCACTGGTATGGTCTGTCAGAGAAGGAAACTCTGGATCCCTGGTTTTGCGGGCCTCCTCTGCTGCACAGGAGGCATCTTCTGTTAGAGTTCCCCTCTGCCCCTAGGGGAACTATCTCCACATGGCTTTTGGAAAGGACCCTGGGACTTGCTGAACTACATTTTAGGACCACCTCATTGAGTCCTAGAAAAGTTTCTTTGAGGAGTCAAAAAACATACACTCACTGCAGACAGGTTCTTACCATCTTGTTCACACCTGGAGGGTGTCTCTTTAACTTTAGGGCCAAACAAGGGACTTTCATCAAAAGGTGTATTGACAAAGGAGGACTCCACAAAATCACAAAGGTACATTCAGGCAGGTCTCCTAATGAAAATGCTGAACATGCTGCCACAGAGGTACAATCAGCTGCATGTGAAATGAGCCTCATGGACGAATTAGTAATGGACTGTAAGGTAGCCAGCTGTGATGCAACAGAAGTCTGTGCCTCAGCAGTTATTGCTCCTGAGAGAAGTCTGGTGAAGTGCACCAAATACCTCAGAGATCTCAGTGTGAATGTCATTGAAGCATAAACATGCTTCCTGAATTTGTCCATCGTCCTAGACTCCCTGTTAGGGGAATGAACAGATGAAACCTTTTCTGCGAGTTCCATCTTTGTGGCCGCTGCTACGACCATGGCATCTACTGGTACTCATTTGCTCCAATACATTTTCTTTTGGTGGTGCAAGGCTATCTGATCTCTTGAGGATCGGCTCAACAGAATCAGGTTCCTTCCACATCTGCCAAGAGATCGGCTCAATGAGCTTATCGTCAGGCAGAGTAACCCAGTAAGTAGACAGGCCAGACCCAAATACTTCCAGGAATATGGATTCCTCTTGGGAAGGGTTATTGGTAGAACAACTACCCCTTTGCTAAAGGATCTCTAAAATTTCTCCAAAGGAGATATCAGATGGTGATCGTTGGGACCCTTATCCCTTTATCGTATCTTCTGTGATTGACTCCTGAGGGGAGTCTAAGTGCCTCCTCTTGCACTCTCTCTTCCTAGGGACTTCTTTGGGGTCCTCTGGAGAAGTATCCGAAGAAACAAAGATACCCCACTGGGTGGCCTGAAGACTTTGGCCTGGCTGTCCTTGTGTATTAGAGTGATGAGGCTCATGGCACAACGACATCTGGAAAACCAGATGGCAGATCCGAGGGGGGTGAAACTGTCTGAATTCTAAAAGAAGATACTCGCTCTATAATACCTCAAATGCAGAATGCCCCAGGAAGAAGGAAGCCAATGGAGCAGAAAAGATATGCTTACAGACCATCGGCTCCCTCTGACCTGAAGGCAATCCACCTGAGGCAGAAGTTGGAGCCAAGCTGTCCAATGCTAAAACCCCAAGGGGCAGAGATGGCTCCAACAGCTTCGGAGTTGACTCTAGCACCTTGGAGCCAACAACATAATTTCTGCTCAGAGTCATCCGGCTCTGACATATTCAGAGCTGGTCCACTTGGAGAGGTTATCGGATCTGAAGACACAACCATCTTCGGATCCAATATAGACAGTCCTGGGAAACTTGGATCCAAGGACTCTGAAGCTGACAGATGGATCAGAGAAGGAGCCAAGATGGACGGGGTGATACTAACAATGGTGCCCTGACCTGAAGAGGTAGGAGCCAGGAGACCTTCCTCCTGTATCTGCGCCAAAAGAAACTCCCTCATCATGCTATCCACATCTGCCTCTAAGACACCTGGAAGAACATGAAGAAGCTAAAGAGAGAGATCCAGTGTGTCACATGGGCAAAACAGACTGAACCATGACCATCTAAAACTTCATACACTGAACAAACTGATCTAATTTGCTGATTTCCAAAATTCGTCTCAAGTCCTGTCTTTTGTGTCACCAAGAAGAATCCTGAGTAAGTTCCAGACCATCTCTGGTCTGAAGGAACCTCCTGGAGACTCTTTTTCTAGCAGCCTTTTATTTCTATTTCTAGAGAAGCTGCTTCTCACTGACTGGGTGGAACATCAAGGATTTTCTTTCGAACTGTGGGAGGGACTATGGAAAATGGTATGGTATAACCTCTGGATATAATCCTCTTCACCCACAAATCTTTTGTGATGGCTACCCAGGCTCTCTGGTGCATGTTTAAATGACCCCCAACTGCCTCCACAGAGGGACAGTAGGGTCTCATTTCAAGACTGCTGATAGGGTCTGAGAAAGAATGTCTAAAGCCCTGGTTTTGCAGACAACCTCTGCCGTGAGGATGGCATCTTTCATTTGAGTTCCCCCTCAGTCCCTGGAGGAAATATGTCTGCACAAATCCTGGAAAGGACCCTGGAACTTTTCAAACTACATCTTTCTGCCACCTCATTGGTACACAGAGAAGGGGCTTTGAGTCATAGAAAATGTACAACCATTTAAAACAGGGTCTTTCCCTATTGTCCACACTTTGAGAGTGTGTCCTTAAACTTGGGGTTAAAAAGAGAAGATCCGTCAAAGGGTGCACTGACAAAATAAGACTTAAATGGTTCCATAAAATCACACATGTACATCCAGGCATGTCTCCTGATGGCTATGTCTGAACCCACTGCCCATAAGTTACCTTCTGCATGGGAGATCAACCTGTTGGAACCATTTGAGATAGAAATAAGGATGACCAGCTGCAAGGATGTTCTGTTCTCATCCTCAAAGGACATGGACCTTGAAAGAGATTTGGTAAGCTCCTTGATCAAATCCCTTTGCAGTTTTGTAAAATGTGCCAAGTAATTCAGCAACCAAAGAGCAAAGGTCACTGATGCATGAACATGTTCCCCAAATCTGTCCGACACCCTAGACTGAACTCTGCTCTGCTAGTTCCTTTCTTCTAGCTGCAGCAAGAACCATGGCATCAAAAGGAACTCCCATGCTCCAATGTGCACAGTCTTTAGGTCTGGCAAGAATCTTATCCAGTCACTTAGGGATTGGCTCAACAGTGTCCAGCTCCTTCCATACCTGATGCAAGACTAAATTAATGAGCTCATCAGCAGGGTTGGGGGTGGGCTCAACCAAGAAGTAGATGGGCCAGACCCAAAAGCCTCCAGAAACACTGATTCCTCTTGCCAGGGGATATTGGAAAACCAACCACCTCCTTGCTTTAAAAGCTCCAAGATGTCTCCAAAGGAAACAATCAGTTGATGATCTCAGGGACCCCTCCCCCTCATCAAAATCGGTGTCCTCCATGACAGATTCTGGACGTGAATCTAAATACCTCCTTTTGCACATCCTCTTGTGAGGGACTTCCTCAGTTTGGTGGTCTGGTTAAGTGTTGGTAGAAATACCAGTGCCCTAATGGGCTGTCTGGAGGCTTGCTCGGGTCAGCTGTCCCAGTGCAAGTGATAATAGAGGCCCAAAACACAGAACACTATGAGGTAGGATTGTCTGATCCAATGGGGGCGGGGATGTCTGTTCTCTAGGCATAGAGAAAACCCTCTCTACAACCTCGTAAGTTGAATGCCAAGGGGAAACAGAAGTTGACAGCTCATTGTATGAAATCTCTTGCATCATCATCAGCACTCCGCCTGAGGAAGGAGTTGGACCAAAGATATCCAGCACCGAGTTCCAAGGGGAAGAGATGTCTCCAAAACCTTTGGGGTCCACTCCAAGCCCAAGGATCTGGCACTAACGCTTCGGCTCCAAGAGTCATCTGGTTCTGAAACATTGAGAACTGGTCAGCTCAGAGGAACCATCAGAGTCAAAAAACACTCTTCTGATCTGAAGTAGACACCCCCAAGGATCTCGGCTCTGATGGCTCCAAAATAGAAGGATGGATCAGAGAGGGAGATACCAAATGGGAAGTGAATAGTCATCAGCTCTCATGCCCAGAAGAGGATGGAACTGGGAGAACCCCCATCTATACCTGTTCTCTGAGGAATATCCTCATCATCTTGTCCACCCCTGCCTTCTAAAATGCTTCCAGAGGACATGAGAGAAGGTAGTGGAAAGAGGCCTAGAATGCCTTTGAGATGACTCCTCTAGGAATGTTGAGAGGAGACTGGATGAAATAGGCTGCAATGGTAAAGGTGGGGTACAAATCTGTGGTGATTTAGAACTCTGAACTGTCGTATCTAAGACTGAGCAGATCCAAATTTTTGGGATCTTGGCAGGGGCTCCGTTGAATAAGCCAAACCTGAATTTGAGGGACGATCTAGAGACCTTTTCTGGAACAACTTATCCTTAGCTCGAGAGTCAACTTTAGCCTTTTCTAACTTTTTAGGAGTTTTAGCTCCAGCCACTGAGGAAGAAGATTTGGAAGGCAAGAGACTGCAGAATTAGCTTATTTTTATGGTCAATTAAAGCTCTAGAATTGAAACCAGAGCAAATATCACAGTCTATGTCAAGGTGGGCTGAACCCAAGCAATAAACACATTCCCTGTGGTCATCAGAATTTGGGCTCTTATGCCCACAGCAAGTACACTTATTAAACCCAGAAGGTTTCTCTTATATCTTATAAACACTATCAACAGCTCGATATGACAAATTCTTAACCAAAAAGGCAGAGAATTAATAGAGTGACACTTGTATATAATAACAGACAACAAAAATCCTTATTATATATAACCTTTTATACTTTTTTTTTTTAAATAAGAGGAAAAAGGGACAGAAGGGAGAAACTACCAACAATGGTAGGAATGATACTCAAGGGAATAAGGTGGAGTACCAGCAATGGTAACTGAAGAAATACAGCAAACAGTAACTTAGCAGTAAAAAAGATAAGTAAAGATCCTAAAAAAAGAGTTACGTACTTACCATAACTTAGAATCTGTGCTATCCAGTGTCTTTATACATCACAAATGGGTCTTGGATCCAACCTCGGATCCGAGCTGGCAAATGATGGACAGATCCAGAGCTCAAGCTCCTCTCCTTCCATTAATCCCCTACCGACCTGTAACCTTCAGATCGAGTTTGCTGAATAAAGAAAGGACAGCACCACCTGCCCAGGAGATTAAATTATCCCCAAGGAAAAACATCACTCCAGCTCTACCAGATCTCCAGAAGGAAGGGTGAAGGAGGGCAGGAATGTGATGAATGACAACACTGGACAGCACAGAGTCCAAGTTATGGTAAGTACATAATTCTTTATCTGATGCTATCTATGTCATTATTCATCATGGATAGATCAGAGTTCCTAGCTGCTATAAACCCTGGATGGCCTCAGAGAAGGATATGCTGGAGCACACAGGAACCAAAGGAAGCCTTGTTCCTAGACACCAAGTCCAACCTATAGTGCAAAACAAAAGTGTGGGGATTAGACCAAGTAGCAGCAGTACAAATCTCATCCAAAAAATGTTTAGCCAAGAAGGCCAAAGATGTAGTCACAGACCTAGTAGAGTGGACTTTAACTGGTCTGGATAGCTCCATATGCCTGCTATCTGCTATCATAAATGTAGGAAATACAGCTAGCAATCCATTTGGAAATAGTTACTGCCTGACCTGGTCTGAGAAAAGGCCACAAAAGCTGGTGCAATTTTTGAAATTCCTCGGTCCTCTTAAGATAAAAATGTAGTTGCCTATGGACATCTATACAATGTAAAGTATATTCCCCTTTATTAGAATAAATAGGGAATAAAACTGGTAGCTTAAGAGATTGGTTGAGATTAGCTTCCGAAGCCACCTTTGAAACGAACAAAGGATTTGTCCTGAGGGATACCCTATCCTTTGGAAGACCATAAAAGGGGGCTTAATGCTGAAAGCCTGCAACACAGAAACTCTCTTGGCAGAAGTAACGGCCACTAAGAATGTCGTCTTCCAAGACAGAAACTTAAAATCAGAAGATGCAGCCAGTTCAAAGGGCTTTTGTGTCAAGGACTGCAACACCAGGGTTAAATCCCATGGTAGGGAAGGATCACTGATAGGTAGTCTAAGAAGAAAGACCCCTTTGAGAAAGGCTTTGCATAGTTTAGAAGAAAAAGTAGGACCCTCATTCAAATGGAAATTAGAGATGCCCGCCAACTGGAGTTAATCATGGAGGAACTAGTGCCTTCCAAAAACAGAGAAGCCAAAAAAAGCAAAATATCAGGCATCGGAGCCAAAAAAAGGGATCCAAATTACGTTGTCTGGCCCAAACAGAAAATCTTTTCCATTTACTGGAATATATCTTCTTCGTAGATGGCTTCAGAGATGCCAAGATAATGCTTCTCACCAGACATTGGAGCCTAGACTGCGAAAGGATCACTGAAACTGGAGAAAAAAGAAGTTATGTTCTTACCATAACGTTCCATGTGAATTGTTCATCTCGCCTTTGTTCTTACGCATGGGTTCGGAGCCGACCCTCGGCTCCGAGTCGGCCACATCACAAGCTCTGCATCTAAGAGAAGCTCGAGGCACAGTCTCTATCCCATGATCCTCTGCTGCTATCCCTCAGATCTAGTTTGCTAAGAAACCAGACTTCAAGAACATAACTGATCCCCTTGCCTACGCTTCCATCCACACGAGATCGTAATATTCAAATTATATATAAACAGGCATACAGTAATGAGCACACCTAAAAAGAAGCAGGTAGTGCCAGGTAACCCCAAGAAGGTAACCAGACACAGTTGCACTCGTTCTTCCAGGACGAGGAGGGGGACGGAGGGAGGGAATGTAAGAACAAAGGTGAGATGAACAATTCACATGGAACGTTATGGTAAGAACCTAACTTCTTTATGTGGAATTGTTCGATCTCGCCGTTTGTTCTTATGCATGGGTAGTGTCCCTAGCACCGCAACCCTGGGTGGCTCACGGAAGAACATTCCTGAGAATCGTAGAACCAAAGGAAGCCCTGTCCCTGGAGGTCCTGTCCACTTTGTAGTGAGTAATAAACGTATGAGGTTTGGCCCAAGTAGCCGCCGCACATATGGTATCCAAAGGCAAACAATCGGCGTGGGCCAGAGAAGTGGAAACAGCCCTGGTAGAATGAGCTTTACGTTTGAACAGAAGAAACTGCTTGGAGGATGAATAGACAAAATTTCTACAGTCTGACAGCCACTTAGATAACGTGCATTTTGTTACTGCCAGTCCTTTCTTATTGTCCGCATAGGAAACAAAAAGTTGATCTGATTTCCTACATTCCTTGGTTCTGTCCAGATAAAATCTCAGCTGTCTGTGGACGTCCAATTTGTGCAACAAGTATTCCAATTTATTAGAATGGTTCCTGAAAAAAGTGGGAAGCTCAATGGATTGATTAATATGAAACACTGAACACACTTTCGGCAGAAAGGATGGATTAGTATGCAAGGTGATCCTGTCTGGATGAATGACTACATATGGGGGTCTAATCGACAATACCTGTAGCTCCGAGATTCTGCGAGCTGAAGTGATTGCCACCAGAAACAGGGTTTTCCAGGATAGATACTTAAGTGGACACATCGAAGCTGGCTCGAAGGGTTCCAACATGAGTTGAGACAGCATTAAATTAAAGTTCCAGGGAAATATCGGGTTTTGTATGGGTGGCCTGAGATGAAAGGTACCCTTCATAAATGCTCTACAAAGTCTGTGGGACATAACTGTAGCTCCTTCTTCACCCATATAAAAATGGCCAGGCCATCCAGAGATCACCTGCGCTTCCGGCTGGGAGCCAGTCATTTTCAGTTTCGAGCTCTGCCCTTTGGCCTCACCTCAGCCCCCAGGGTGTTCACCAAGTGTATGGCAGTAGTGGCGTCTCACCTGAGACGAAGAGGATGCCGGGTGTTTCCATATCTGGACGACTGGCTCCTTACCGCCACCACCAAGCATCACCTAGTACAAGCCAGGGACTATACAATCAATCTCTGTTCCAGCTTAGGAATAACAGTGAACTTCGAAAAATCTACCTTGTCGCCCTCACAGCATATCTTATTCACAGGGGCAGCTAGTTGAACTCTTATCGTGGGCGTCGAGGCCCCTTGATGAAAGAGTGTGGAGAGAAATTCTAAAATTTTGTGAATAGGGGCCACCAAAGGGTCTATACCTTGTCTGGAGGCCCAACGCGCAAAACGTTTCCACTTGCTCCTATACAGTTTTCTTGTGGAAGCTTTGTGGGAAGAAACTAAAATGTGTTGCACTGCTGGGGATAAAAGGTCTGACCTGACTAAGTTGGGAAGTGGAGCAGCCAAGCTGTCAGTTTTAGGGACTGAAGAGATGGGTGAGGAACTCCTGACGAGTGGGTCAGCAGGTTTGGCACTGGGTCCAGAGTCCAAGGTTCCTCCATCTGGTGAGCTTGAAGAAAGGGAAACCAGATCTGTCGAGGCCAAAATGGTGCTATCAAGATTATCGTCCTTCCCAGACCTTTGGCTTTCTGTAGAAATTTGGGAATCAATGGAACAGGAGGGAAGGCATATAGGAGACCCGGGGGCCAATCATGTACCACTGCGTCCCTGGGGGCACCCCCCAGAGGGGGAAGTAGGGTGAAGTAGCTTCTGCATTTGGCGTTCAAGGGGGAAGCAAAAAGATTGCAGCAAGGCTGGCCCCATCTGCGGAAGATCTTCTCCGCAACTTAATTCTTGAGGGACCACTCGTGAGGCAACAGGATGGCTCTGCTGAACCTGTCCGCTATGACGGTGGATGTTCCCGGGATGTGTGTTGCTATTAGAAAGCGTCCGGTGGACACAGCCCATTGCCAGATTCTCAGGGCCTCTCTGCATAAGGGGTAAGACCTGGTTCCTCCCTGTTTGTTTATGTACCAGACTACTGACATATTGTCCGTCTGAATTGCCACTGTTCCCAGAGGTAAGGAGTCGTGAAAGTGTTGCAACGCCAGGAACACTGCTCTCAGCTCCAGGACATTGATGTGCAGATTGTACTCTATTTTCGACCACTCTCCTTGGACTGTTCTCCCCTGAAAAAGTCCCCCCCCCACCCTATCAGGGAAGCATCTGTGGTTACTGTGGCTATGGGGGCAGGGAGCACAAACGGATGCCCTATCGTCAGTTCCTGATTGTTTATCCACCAACGGAGGTCCCGCTTGCAAGTTTCCGTGATCAAGGCTGTGTGTGACAACGGTAACCGTTGGAATGACCACTGAGCAAACAGGAGCCACTGGAGGATTCTCATGTGCATTCTCCCTAGGGGAACCGTAATAAGGGTAGCTGCCATCATGCCCAATACTTTCAAAACCTGTAATGTGGGAACTTTTTTGTTTTGAAGAAGAATAGAGACCTGATTCCTCAGGACTGACATTCTTGCCTGAGGAAGTCTTATCAGTGCTACGGAGGTATCTAACTCCGCCCCTATGAATAAGATATGCTGTGAGGGCGACAAGGTAGATTTTTCGAAGTTCACTGTTATTCCTAAGCTGGAACAGAGATTGATTGTATAGTCCCTGGCTTGTACTAGGTGATGCTTGGTGGTGGCGGTAAGGAGCCAGTCATCCAGATATGGAAACACCCGGAATCCTCTTCGTCTCAGGTGAGACACCACTACTGCAATGCACTTGGTGAACACCCTGGGGGCTGAGGTGAGGCCAAAGGGCAGAGCTCGAAACTGAAAATGACTGGCTCCCAGCCGGAAGCGCAGGTGATCTCTGGATGGCCTGGCCATTTTTATGTGGTAGTACGCATCCTTGAGATCTATAGACCACATCCAATCATTCGTTTGAAGAAACGGAAGAATCGATTGCAGCACCCCCTCCTCTGCCTCTGGAGGGGGTATCACTAGGTGCAGACTGGAAAGCTCCCAAGGTCTTCCGAAACCACATTTTTCCGCCTCTTTGCCCTTTGGGGTATGGTCTAGAGGGGGCGGAAAAACGGACCCCTATGGCAGACAGGGTCTTTCTTTCTTGCTCACACCTAGTGAGTGTCTCCTTCACTTTGGGCCCAAACATAGCAAAGGAAGACTTAAAGGCTTCCGCAAAGGAGCATAGGCGCATCCAGGATTGTCTCCACAGAGCAATTGCTGAGGCTGCTGCCCTACTCGAACCCTCGGCCGCATATGAAATGAGCCTCATGGACAAGTTAACTATCGAAGTAAGGGTGTTGAGCTGTGCTGTCACCTTGTCTGAGACAGCAGCATCTGTGTTACCCTGGAGAGTATCTCCCAACTCCTTAATGAGATCTCTCGGAAGGCGCGTAAAATGCATAAGATAGTTCAGCGATCGCATGGCAAAAGTCGCTGAGCTAAAAACGCACTTCCCATACCTGTTCATAGTCATAGAATCCTTGTTAGGAGGATGGACAGAGGAAGATGCTTCGGACATTTCCTTCTTGGTAGCTGCCGCCACCACCATAGCATCGACTGGGACTCCCTTGGTTAGGTAAGCTTCATCTTGGGGGGGCAGTAATATATTTATTTGGTCTCCAAGGGACTGGTTCCACGGTATCAGGCGCCTCCCACGCCCTTTGAGCTATTAAATCCATTAACTCGTCGAAAAGCGGAGTCACCCAGGAAGTGGAAGGTTGAGCCCCAAAGGCCTTCAGCAACACCGACTCGTCCTCAGTGGGGGCAAGTGTCTGCCAGCCACCCCTCTGTTTTAGAATTTCTAGGATGTTTGCAAATGAGACATCCTCGGGGGAGGACCGTGAGGACCCCTCTGACTCATCCAGGTCAGTGTCCGATGTCAATGATTCCTGTGGGGAATCAATGTGCCTCCTCTTGCACAATTTCTTCCTCGGGACTTCATCAGAGGTGGCATCTGGTGAAGCTTCCGAGGAACAGGGTACACCCTCTGGGACTGGCTGAGGCATTGGGTCTCTAGGCTTGGTGGGGATTGAAGGTGCAGAAACAGAACTCGGTCCCTTCGGGGAAGGAGAAGAGGTATCTGATGATGTGAGTGTCTGACCAGACAAAACCTTCCTCATGGCGTCGAAGGCACCGGAGCCCTGGGCTGAGGACTCCACCGGATCCGAAGAACATGGTAGCTTCCCGAGCACCGGAACCACGGGCTCCGACCCAGAAGACGGAGCCGAACTAATCTGCGGTACCGAAAGCTCAGTTAGACTCTCCACCCCGGAACCCAGGAGAGAGCGTCGGCTCCGAGACCCCTCGACGGGCTCTGAGGGTGTCGAGGTTAGTGGTGACGAGGATGGCTTCGGCTCCGGGGGATCCACAATTATCAGCTCCTCGACTCCTGGCTCCGATGACTCGATGGGTCTCGAAGGAGGTTCTATAGATGTGACGGGGAAGGCTTCAAGTTTCGAAACCAACTGGGACGAAACCGCAATAAGTCTGGACAGAGCTGTGTTCTCCATAAGCTTCTGCACCACTTGATCCACATCAGTGTCCGACACCACCCTGGAAGAACAGGTCGAAGGGGCCGAAGAGGTCACCGAGCGAAGGATTGAAGACGGAAGTACCTCTGACACTGGCTCCAAGATCTGGGCCTCAAATCGAGACAACCGTTCGATTCTCGGTTCCAAGGTCTGTGGAGCCGGCAACCGAATCTTAGCCGAGGTACTGGGAGCCGAAGACTTCGACCCCTTCAAAGAATTCGATGCCTGGTCTGCCTTATCTAAGGTTTCTTGAAATTCGGGCTTTAGAAGGCCTCTCTTGATGAGCTTCCTGCGCCTCTCCATCATGACCCTTACGCTAAAGGAGTGACAGATGGAACGATCCTCCTGAAGATGAGGAGGGCCAAGACAGTAGATGCAGGAGGTATGATTGTCTGTAATGGACATTTTCTGACCACATTGACAGCGCTTAAAACCTGATTTGGCTTTCTCTGACATGTTTAAAGCTAAGCACTAAGAAAGTATAAATGTATCTATTATAGAAAAAAAACAGTACCACAAAACACACTAAACTGTAGGAGTAAATACAAGACAGCAAACACCCTGAGTAAATATATATATATATATATATATATATACATATATATATATATAATATATAGCAAATATGTATAAATCTAAGAAAAAAGTCTGCCAGAGCCCTGACAGAAATAAATGGCCTAAAGCCTAAGGGCAGTCGCTCCTACAACTAAGACTAAATATCAAGGAAGATATATAGATATATATATATATAAATAAACACACACACACACACACACACACACACACACACACACACACACTATCTAATCTCTACTAAACTTTTACAGCTAACTATTAAGGCAATATTAATGTTTTTAGAAGTAATAACAAAAGTTTTACTGGCCCGAGCTTTCTCTCGACGTGACCTGTTGCAGCGGCAAACTACATCTGAGGGATAGCAGCAGGGGATCATGGGATAGGGACTGTGCCTCGAGCTTCTCTTTGATGCAGAGCTTGCAATGTGGCCAACTCGAAGCCAAGGGTCGGCTCCGAACCCGTGTGTAAGAACAAACGGCGAGATCAAACAATTTCACATCAAAGTGTTTAGATGCAGAAGCTGGAGGCTGGGGAGAGGAAGCCCCCAGGGATGGGAGATAAGATCCGAAATGGGATCCAATATCCAGGGAGGATATTTCAGAGGATATCAAAGAAAGGGAGAACCTTGCCTAACAAGGCCTAAAGGGGGCAATGAGGATGAGAGGGGTCTTCAGGCGGCAAGCTTTCTGCAAGACCCTGAAAATTAGAGGAGTAGCAGAGTAAGCTAAGAAAGGGAGAAAAAAAGGCACTTCACACAGAAAAAGTAGCTATGGGAGGGGAGGAAAACTAAGATAAAATGAAAAAAACACTTTCACTCACTCAAAATAGAAAAAAGAAGTTACTTAAATAACATGAGGAAGATCGAGCCCAGTTCACGTCCTATGCATTCAGTGGCAAATGACATCTGGGGGTTACAGGTAATGGGATTATGGGAAGGGGCGGGGCTTGAGCTCTGGATCTGTCCATCAGTTCTTGGCTCAGATCCAACTTCAGATCCAAGACCCATTCATGATGAATAATGACACAGATAGCATCAGATTAGTAAATTAGGGGAGGGACGAAGCAGAAAGACAAGATACCAACATTTTTAACAACTCACAAATACCACAGTAAGGAAAGAATCTGATTATATCAAAATCGCTGAAGAACTAGGAATTCCTGTATGATACCTAATGGCAACAAACAAGATCTGAAGTATGTTAGGTTGGAGGGGCATTATGGACAAAGGGAAGAGCTCAAGAGTTCTAGGATCTGATGACCTGGAAGAAGTGTCAGAGTCAAATCCAAGTCTTAGATATGATCCCCAATCAATTAAGGAATGAATGAAAAAGGCAACATCAGATTGTGTCTTTATGTTTAATCAAAAGTTGAGAAAGCTTTGAATTTTGTATGAAGTAATCCTTTTTTTCCCTAAATTTAAATTTAGGAAAAAATCCTTAAATTTAAGGAAACAAGGTTTTAGATCTGAGCATACTGAGTTCTTCCATCTGGGTATACAGATTAATTTCTCTATGCTGAAAGGTTCCAAGTATCATACTTTATAGTAAGCAATGTGTTTGCATCTAGAATCTTTGACTGTCATAGGAATTGAACAGCTGCATTTTATCTGCTAACAAATAATCCATTTCAGAGCTTTCATGCCCACAGAGAGAGGGAGGGAAGCTAAAGCCTTGAAAAAGACAATGCTAAAAAAAGAAATATATATACATACACTCATCCTGGAAACAAAAGCATACACAAACATGGGGGCTGGAGCTGCCTTTGCAGCAGTGTTCATTTGAACATAAATTTTTATGTTAAGTTTACTTGCACAATTGTATCTAGTTTACAGAGCTTTCTAAACATATGCATAGAGGACCAAGTTATTGCTTCTAGAAAACTTTTAGACTCCAACCCTTTTCAATAAGCCATTTATAAAGCCAATGCCCTGGTAGAATGAGCCTTGAACCTGAATGAAAAATAGTCAACTTTGCCACAGATTGTCCTTTTTTCTTACCCTCACATGAAATTAACAACTGATCAGAGTTCCTAAAAGATTTTATTCTGTCAAGACAGGACCTGAGCTGTCAATGTATATCCAAGGTATAGAATATCCTTTCTCCCTCATCTTTAAGTTCTGGAGAGTAGACAAGCAGATGGATAAGCTTGGCTTAAAGTAAACGTAGATACAATTAGATGCATAAATGAAGGATTAGTTCTCAAGGAAACCTTATCTTTGTGGAAGATGAAACAAGACTGACTCATCAGAAGAGCTTGAAACTCACATATTTTTCTTGCAGAGGTAAAATCATTAACACTGTTTTCCATGTTAACTCATTTCAGCCTAAAACACCTTCTTTGTATACTTTCAGTCTACAAGCCCTACCTCCTTATGGTATCCAGATCTTTTTGAGTTCTCTCTTCTTTAACTAAGTGACTTAACATATAACAATAGACGTCTTAAAAACAGCAAGGAGTTCTTAACAAAATTACACTAAGATTGTTAGTTTAGGATGTCCTACAGTGGAAAAATGAATCTGTCACTTATTACTCATTTTCATATTTATGTTCATGTTTTCATAATTCAGAGACCTGTATTTAATGAAGGTGTTTGGTGTGAAACACCAATGGGAGAGAGAGTGTGATTCACTGAAAATACTGGTTTATATCACTGTATACTGGAAATATTGCTAGTTGTTTGTTAGTAATTATGAAAAAAGCAATATTTCAATATGTACTTAATGCAAAAACTGAGTGACTTACAAATTGCTGCATTACATTAAATGAAACCTTAGATGTTGTTGAACTTTTACTTTTCCACTGTAAGCTGCACATCTTGAAAAATTTCCAGTATTGTTTGTATTGCTAATTATACAATTAAACATATGTTTTCATATTTATGTAAATATCTCAATAAACAAGCACTTATAGAAGAATTTCTTGTTGTCATGTGAAATGTTATGTCCAGTGAAAAATGGTCTAGCAATATATGTCTAGGTTGTATAGTTTTCAATATATAAAAATTGTTTGTGAAACTTTAGAAAAATATAGTTTGTGCGCATTATAACATATTATGTTTATGGAAAATACTAAATGCACCAACTATTATCACTGTAAAGAATACTTCTCACTGACAACAATGGTATTTGTACAGTTTTAAACGCTTTTACTGTTCACAAAATATTTATATTCATCTTATGCTTTTTAAGTTTATTTTTCAGAAAATCCTATGGAATGCAAGATGTGTGTAGGCTGCTAGAGGTGTGACATTATACCCCGCATGTGTGAATGAACATGAAGTCAGTCTGATTAATTCATTCAAATGGAGCAAGAGTTAGTTTTTCGAAGACAAAATTAAGATCTCAAGAAGCAGTCATCTATTCTTTTAAGAGGCTTTGTATTCAATGTTTGTCTTTTTGGCTTTTCCCAGTTAGGGGTCGCCACAGCGGAACTCCGTTCCGCTAATGACTGGCAGTAGATTTTTATGGTGCCGAGTTGCCAGCCCGACATCCAACCTTCAACGAAGGCATGCCCATTCACGCATGTCTTTCGAACGCCACTCGACCGCGGGGAGGACATGCAGACTCCACACAGAAGGCACTCCTGCCAAGAATCGAGCAGGAGAACCTCTTGCTGTGAGGCAACAATGCTACCGCTGCACCACCGCGGCAATAGGCTTTGTATTCAATACCCTTTCAAAATCATTTTTAAAACACCTTTATTAAAATATCGCTTAAGACATAGGCACACATATTAATAGAAAACAACCACATTAACAGCTTTCAAGCATTATACATTACATATATGATTTCTTTATAACTGTCATTCACTACAACATTACATAAATTGCTCAGTTCCTGACTTTTCTTAAACTTCACTTCTCTTGAACATTCGTCTACATGTGCTGTTTCCACAAATTCCATTTATTTCTATATAATTTGTTCCTTCCAAAACTACAATTACAGTTAATTTCATTTCCATTTTCTAGTAGTTCATTTTTTGGCAGTAAACAAAATTAAACTAGGTCTAGGCAATCCAAATCCTGCATCCCAGCTTACTGTTTAGTGTTTTTGCATTTAAGTTACCTGTAACACATTGCATTTAAGTTACCTGGCACTTGCTCACTAAAGCAATTATATAAGTCAGCTCTAAAAAATTAAAAGCACTACACCCTCACAAACTCCCCTTGAGTACCTTGTTCCCCATTGGCCCTTTTTTTCAATTATAAAGGAATTCCCAATACTATTCTAGCATGTCCAAAGGTCAGTTGTCAATCTCCTCTCCGGTCCAGCTGGTGAATCTGGGAATCTTGAGGCAATGTTACAACTGCCTCATGTAAACAGACAACCCTCTCCTCCTCCCAACAAATTCCAACACATGTGAGAGATGCAACCATATAGCCAAACTGGAGGCTAAGCTCTCTCAACTCAGTACTGGCGTAACCAGTCAGGAGGAGAAGGAAACCACACTCACTACAATTCCAGTCTCACATAGACCTACCACGACAACAAACCAAACACATAAACACACAAAAACATATTCGGAGGCTCTAAATAAAGATCTGCCTAAGCAGCAGAGACCTCCAAAGCAGACACCCAAGCAACCGCTACCCCAAAACAAAACACGTGCAACACATAGCTCACAAAGCCAGTGTGCCGAACAGTCACAGCCCTTAAGGCTAAACAACACACCTGATACACTTGTAATAGGTGACTCTATCGTCAGGCACACTGACGTCCCGCTCACCAGGCTGAACAAGGAGAAGGTCACGGTGAGCTGCCTGTCAGGCGCTAAGATCCGCCACATAACACAAGCACTCAGGTCACTCCAAGGCAATTACAAATATGACTCAGTCATTGTCCATGCTGGTGTGAATGACCTGAGACATACCTCCCTGGACTACATGAAAAGAGACATAGAGGAGCTCTCTGAGCATGTAGCCCAGGCCGGTATGACCCTGACCTCGAGTAGCATCTTACCCTCACCAAGAATGATGCCACAATATGAAGACAAGATGATCAATTTCAACAATTGGCTTAAGTGTTGGTGTCATTCAAAGGGGATCCAATGTCTGTCAGCCTGGGGATGACATGCTCGACAAGCCACGATGCTTCGCTAGGGACGGCTTGCACCTGTCACCCCTGGGCTTTCGGATATTGGCAAAGGCTCTTGCTACCCCATAGTGCCTTTTTTAGGCAAGGCTCAAAAGACAAACCCACCTCCATAGGTATCACAAGGGATAAGAAGCTAAGAGTAATGCTACTCAACGCCAGAAGTCTAAACCTCAAGATGCACGCACTCGAAACTCTCCTTAGCATGGAGAACATCGATATCTGTGCAGTAACAGAAACCTGGTTCAAGGCTCGAGAGCACCCCAGTACTACCAGGTTATACCTCATACCATGCTTTTCGGCCCCAAAACTTGGACCGAACCACAAAAGGAGGGGGAGTATCAATATTCGTCAAAGATACCCACACCTCCAGGTTGGTGACACAGCACGAAGCATCAGAGACTATCCATGTGCAACTAACTGTGGGTAAAACTGCCTTCCAGTTTATAGCCTGCTACAGACCACCCTCCCAAACACAGGAACCCCACGGCCTTCCTGAGAATACTGGAAAATATGAAGGTCTCTCCAAACACCATTATATTGGGCGACTTCAACTACCCAAACATAGACTGGGAGCATTACTCTAGCTCCAACACCCTAGCCCAAAGGTTCCTAGAATTTATAAACTCAAATGCTATGGAACAACTTGTTACCACTCCCACAAGAGGGGAAAACATACTGGACCTGATCATCACCAACATGGGGACACTATGCTCCAGACCAGAAGTGTATCCCTCACTGGTAAGATCAGACCATAAAGTAATCTCACTGGATATTCACATCCCGATCCCACCCAATGCCCAGAAAACCACAGTGAAAAACTTCTCTAAAGCAAATTTCACATGCCTCAAAACCGAGGCGAAATCCTTCAAAGCCCCCGGGCCTGTGGAAAATACGGCCCAGACCGCAGAATCCTTTATAAACGCATTCTATGAACACCTTCAGGAATGCATGGATCATGCAATCCCAAATAAAACCAAGACCCAATCCTCCAAAGGCAGACGTCCTGTCTGGTGGACCCCAGCCATAAACAAACTATACAATAGAAGGAGGAAGCTACTACATGATAGAGCAAAATCCCAAAAAGGGAAGGCATCACAGCATCCATGGGACCAGATGACATCCCGGGCTGTGTACTACATAAACTACAATATGAACTGGCACCTCACCTAAGTGTCATGTTTAATCATAGCCTCACCTCAGGTTTCGTGCCCACTGAGTGGCGCAGAGCAACAGTTATCCCAATCCACAAGGGGGGATCCACCTTGGATCCCGGAAACTACCGTCCCATCAGTCTGACCAGCCTTATCTGCAAGGCCATGGAGCGTATTATCATGGAACTTATAAACAAAGACATTGGCAACCTTCAAACACTGGACCCCACCCAGTTTGGGTTTGTGAAGGCCGATCTTGTCTCCTGAACCTGATTGACTTCTTTGAATCAGTCTCCAGAGCCATGGACAAGGGTAAGGTGGTCCACACAGCCTATCTAGACCTTGCCAAGGCCTTTGACACCATCCTCCACTCTGGAATCATAGATAAACTTACTAAGTTGGGCATTAACCCCTATGTCACCCAATGGGTTGCTAAATGGCTTACTGATAGAACCCACACTGTAAAAGTAGCCGACTCCAAATCCAGCTCCAGACAAGTGACAAGTGGAGTACCTCAGGGTTCAGTCCTGGGGCCGCTCTTGTTTGGCATCTACTTCTCTGAAGTACAGGTCAACACTAAGGGACTCTGGCTAACAAAGTTTGCAGATGACTGCAAACTGGGAGCCATTATTGAATCCCCAAATTATGTGGATACTCTACAAAAGGGCCTTACAGAAACAGATGCTTGGTGCCAGAGCCATGGGCTCAAGCTCAATGCCAAGAAATGTATTGTTATCCCCTTTGGGAAAAACATGTATCCATGAATTACCATATAGGTGGCAGTACACTAAACACAGAAAGTGTGATAAGAGACTTAGGGACACAGGTGGACAGTGGTCTCACCTTCGATAACCACATCGCCACAACAGTCAGGAAATCCTTCTATGTGGCACACCTCATCACGAAGGGCTTTTCATCCAGAAAGAAGGAGGTCATTGTCCCACTGTACTCATCCCTCATTAGACCCATTATAGAATACAACGCCCCATTTGGTATGTACCTCTCAAGACATCTGCAACAACTGGAAAGGCCTCAGAAATACCTCACTAAAAGAATCACAGGCCTAAAGCAGATGCCCTACACTGGCTGCCTTAAAAAACTCCAGCTATACTCTGTTGCATATCGTCTACTCAGAGGCGATCTCTGCTTAACATACAAGGCCATGTCAAACCCAGAGCTGTTGGACATGCTACACTTAAAGAAATCCCAATCCCTCAGAGCTACACGCTCCAGGGATCTAAACCTTGTCATCACAATAAACAAAACATGCTGGAGGGATAGGTTCCTGACCCAGAGACTCCCCAGACTCTGGAATAGATTGCCCATACATGTCAAGCAGAGTGCCTCTTTGGACCTCTTCAAGAGGAACCTTGACAATTGGATGGGAGAAAGGAAATTCACCCCAGGGATCACGTCAGTCGCCCTGCTAGACAGAGGTCCAGTAAAGTAAATTATGTGGGAAGAAATAGCCAGGGAATTGTTATGGCTAGGCTTGTATAGGCCCTAGGGCTGATAGCCTAGTACCAACCTATGAACCTATGAATCTCTGATCAGTATTAGCAAAAAACTACGGGCACTCATAAAATCGTCTAAGGCCAGCTTCGAGAGAAAAATTGCACAGGACGCTAAGGATAATCACAAGGCTTTCTTTAGTTATGTTAGGAACCAGGGTGGGAATTCCCAGATATGCTCAGAATTAGTCCAAAATGACAAAAAATACACCGAGCCCACAGACATTGCCAACATTCTAGCTGACAGGTTCAGTGCAAACTTCTCCCCCCACTCCCCACCAAAAGGGCAAATATCTATCCCAACAGAGTGCTGCCCCCTGACATCTCAGATGCTCAGGTAAGAGCCGCCCTCTCCAAAGCAAAAAACACAGCATCAATGGGACCAGATGGTGTCCGGGCTGTCCTACATGAACTCCAAGAAGAGCTAAACCCAAACATAAAACTACTGTTCAGTCTTAGCCTTACTACAGGATATGTACCCAAAGAGTGGCGTACAGCAACAGTGGTCCCTCTCCACAAAGGTGGTGCCTCAACGGATCCTGGAAACTATCGCCCCATAAGCCTGACTAGCTTGGTCTGCAAAGCTATGGAAAGGATCATCATGGACCTCATAAATAAAGATATTGGGGACCTACACACACTGGATCCTACCCAGTTTGGCTTTGTTAAGGGCAGATCCTGCCTCTTAAACCTGGTCGATTTCTTTGAAACAGTCACCAAGGCCATTGATGAGGGGAAGGTGGTCCACACAGCCTACCTGGACCTCGCAAAAGCCTTCGATACAATACCCCACTCGGGCATTATAGATAAGCTCACCAGCTTAAATATAAACCCTTATGTCACTAGATGGGTTGCAAACTGGCTCACGGACAGAACCCACATGGTTAGAATTGCTGGAGCCATGTCAGACTCCAAACCAGTTACAAGTGGCATCCCACAAGGCTCAGTCCTGGGACCTCTCTTGTTCGGTATATATTTCTCGGTACAGGCCAACACGGAAGGACTGTGGCTGACCAAGTTCGCAGATGACTGCAAACTGGGCGCCATAATCAACTCTCCAGCCGACTCAAGCATCCTCCAAAAGGGCCTCATAGAAACAGATAACTGGTGCCAGAGCCATGGCCTCAAGCTAAACGCCAAAAAGTGTATAGTCATCCCTTTGGCAAAAACAGTGCCCACAAATTACCACATAGGTGGTAATCCATTAAGTACAGAAGAAGTCATTAGGACCTGGGGACCCAAGTTGATAGCAATCTCTCATTTGACAACCACGTGGCCAAAGTGGTTAGAAAAACATTTTATATAGCCCACCTAATCATGAAGGGATTCACATCTAGATCAGGGAGGTCATCGTGCCTCTTTACTCATCCCTCATCAGGCCCATAATTGAGTACAATGCCCCTTTGGGATGTACCTTACCAGACACCTGCAGCAACTGGAAAGACCCCAGTACCTCACCAAGAGGATCAAAGGGCTCAAACAGAAATCCGGTGCCCTCTTTAAACCCTCATTCCCCAGTAGACACAGGAGCTATGGTTGTCGGTGACAGACATCTTCTGTCCAAACTGACATCTTTTAAAGCCTGACTTAACCTTTTCTGACATAATCAGAGTCGAAAATTTTGTCCAAAGGGCCGAGAAGCGATGATATTAGGTAGTATTACGGAAATCTAAGTCAAATCCGAAATTTAGTAGGTGGGGTAGGCCTTAGGAATCCTAAACTAATTATAAATGCCTTAAAACACTATAAATTAGTAGACGGAACCACCAGACCATACACACACACACACACACACTAAATAAGTCCAATAATTCTAAGAATTTAGAAGAAAATCCTATTAGAAAAAAAGCTGTATCTTGTCTGTTAGTTGGCTCAGAGCTCTTCAACGATGCGATCAGTTGCAGCGGCAAACTAGATCTGGGGTAAAGGCAGAGGGAATTGTGGGAGATAGGTTGGTCTCGAGCTTCTTCTGGATGCAAAGCTTGCTAAGTGGCCGACTCGGAGCCGAGGATCGTCTTCGACACCCATGTGTAAGAACAAACAGCGAGATTGAACACTCTCACATCTGAGTGACTTACAAATTGCTGCATTACATTAAATGAAACCTTAGATGTTGTTGAACTTTTACTTTTCCACTGTAAGCTGCACATCTTGAAAAATTTCCAGTATTGTTTGTATTGCTAATTATACAATTAAACATATGTTTTCATATTTATGTAAATATCTCAATAAACAAGCACTTATAGAAGAATTTCTTGTTGTCATGTGAAATGTTATGTCCAGTGAAAAATGGTCTAGCAATATATGTCTAGGTTGTATAGTTTTCAATATATAAAAATTGTTTGTGAAACTTTAGAAAAATATAGTTTGTGCGCATTATAACATATTATGTTTATGGAAAATACTAAATGCACCAACTATTATCACTGTAAAGAATACTTCTCACTGACAATAATGGTATTTGTACAGTTTTAATCGCTTTTACTGTTCACAAAATATTTACATTCATCTTATGCTTTTTAAGTTTATTTTTCAGAAAATCCTATGGAATGCAAGATGTGTGTAGGCTGCTAGAGGTGTGACATTATACCCCGCATGTGTGAATGAACCTGAAGTCAGTCTGATTAATTCATTCAAATGGAGCAAGAGTTAGTTTTTCGAAGACAAAATTAAGATCTCAAGAAGCAGTCATCTATTCTTTTAAGAGGCTTTGTATTCAATGTTTGTCTTTTCGGCTTTTCCCAGTTAGGGGTCGCCACAGTGGAACGGTAATGATTGGCAGTAGATTTTTATGGTGCCGAGTTGCCAGCCCGACATCCAACCTTCAACGAAGGCACGCCCATTCACGCATGTCTTTCGAACGCCACTCGACCGCGGGGAGGACATACAGACTCCACACAGAAGGCACTCCTGCCAAGAATCGAGCAGGAGAACCTCTTGCTGTGAGGCAACAATGCTACCGAGGCAACAATGCTACCGCTGCACCACCGCGGCAATAGGCTTTGTATTCAATACCCTTTCAAAATCATTTTTAAAACACCTTTATTAAAATATCGCTTAAGACATAGGCACACATATTAATAGAAAACCACATTAACAGCTTTCAAGCATTATACATTACATATATGATTTCTTTATAACTGTCATTCACTACAACATTACATAAATTGCTCAGTTCCTGACTTTTCTTAAACTTCACTTCTCTTGAACATTCGTCTGCATGTGCTGCTTCCACAAATTCCATTTATTTCTATATAATTTGTTCCTTCCAAAACTACAATTACAGTTAATTTCATTTCCATTTTCTAGTAGTTCATTTTTTGGCAGTAAACAAAATTAAACTAGGTCTAGGCAATCCAAATCCTGCATCCCAGCTTACTGTTTGGTGTTTTTGCATTTAAGTTACCTGTAACACATTGCATTTAAGTTACCTGGCACTTGCTCACTAAAGCAATTATATAAGTCAGCTCTAAAAAATTAAAAGCACTACACCCTCACAAACTCCCCTTGAGTACCTTGTTCCCCAATGGCCCTTTTTTTCAATTATAAAGGAATTCCCAATACTATTCTAGCATGTCCAAAGGTCAGTTGTCAATCTCCTCTCCGGTCCAGCTGGTGAATCTGGGAATCTTGAGGCAATGTTACAACTGCCTCATGTAAACAGACAACCCTCTCCTCCTCCCAACAAATTCCAACACATGTGAGAGATACAACCATATAGCCAAACTGGAGGCTAAGCTCTCTCAACTCAGTACTGGCGTAACCAGTCAGGAGGAGAAGGAAACCACACTCACTACAATTCCAGTCTCACATAGACCTACCACGACAACAAACCAAACACATAAACACACAAAAACATACTCGGAGGCTCTAATTAAAGATCTGCCTAAGCAGCAGAGACCTCCAAAGCAGACACCCAAGCAACCGCTACCCCAAAACAAAACACATGCAACACATAGCTCACAAAGCCAGTGTGCCGAACAGTCACAGTCCTTAAGGCTAAACAACACACCCGATACACTTGTAATAGGTGACTCTATCGTCAGGCACACTGACATCCCGCTCACCAGGCTGAACAAGGAGAAGGTCACGGTGAGCTGCCTGTTGGGCGGTAGGATCCGCCACATAACACAAGCACTCAGGTCACTCCAAGGCAATTACAAATATGACTCAGTCATTGTCCATGCTGGTGTGAATGACCCGAGACGTACCTCCCTGGACTACATGAAAAGAGACATAGAGGAGCACTCTGAGCATGTAGCCCAGGCCGGTATGACCCTGACCTTGAGTAGCATCTTACCCCCACCAAGAATGATGCCACAATATGAAGACAAGATGATCAATTTCAACAATTGGCTTAAGTGTTGGTGTCATTCAAAGGGGATCCAATGCCTGTCAGCCTGGGATGACATGCTCGACAAGCCACAATGCTTCACTAGGGACGGCTTGCACCTGTCACCCCTGGGCTTTTGGATATTGGCAAAGGCTCTTGCTACCCCCATAGTGCCTTTTTTAGGCAAGGCTCAAAAGACAAACCCACCTCCATAGGTATCACAAGGGATAAGAAACTAAGAGTAATGCTACTCAACGCCAGAAGTCTAAACCTCAAGATGCACGACTAAACTCTCCTTAGCATGGAGAACATCGATATCTGTGCAGTAACAGAAACCTGGTTCAAGGCTCCCGAGAGCACCCCAGTACTACCAGGTTATACCTCATACCATGCTTTTCGGCCCCAAAACTTGGACCGAACCACAAAAGGAGGGGGAGTATCAATATTCGTCAAAGATACCCACACCTCCAGGTTGGTGGCACAGCATGAAGCATCATAGACTATCCATGTGCAACTAACTGTGGGTAAAACTGCCTTCCAGTTTATAGCCTGCTACAGACCACCCTCCCAAACTCAGGAACCCCATTCGGCCTTCCTGAGAATACTGGAAAATATGAAGGTCTCTCCAAACACCATTATATTGGGCGACTTCAACTACCCAAACATAGACTGGGAGCATTACTCTAGCTCCAACACTCTAGCCCAAAGGTTCCTAGAATTTATAAACTCAAATGCTATGGAACAACTTGTTACCACTCCCACAAGAGGGGAAAACATACTGGACCTGATCATCACCAACATGGGGACACTATGCTCAAGACCAGAAGTGTATCCCTCACTGGTAAGATCAGACCATAAACTAATCTCACTGGATATTCACATCCCGACCCCACCCCTTGCCCCGAAAACCACAGTGAAAAACGTCTCTAAAGCAAATTTCACATGCCTCAAAACCGAGGAAATCCTTCAAAGCCCCGGCCTGTGGAAAATACGCCCAGACCGCAGAATCCTTTATAAACGCATTCTATGAACACCTTCAGGAATGCATGGATCATGCAATCCCAAATAAAACCAAGACCCAATCCTCCAAAGGCAGACGTCCTGTCTGGTGGACCCCAGCCATAAACAAACTATACAATAGAAGGAGGAAGCTACTACATGGATAGAGCAAAATCCCAAAAAGGGAAGGCATCTCTGATCAGTATTACCAAAAAACTACGGGCACTCATAAAATCGTCTAAGGCCAGCTTCGAGAGAAAAATTGCACAGGACACTAAGGATAATCACAAGGCTTTCTTTAGTTATGTTAGGAACCAGGGTGGGAATTCCCCGATATGCTCAGAATTAGTCCAAAATGACAAAAAATACACCGAGCCCACAGACATTGCCAACATTCTAGTTGACAGGTTCAGTGCAAACTTCTCCCCCCACTCCCCACCAAAAGGGCAAATATCTATCCCAACAGAGTGCTGCCCCCCCCCTTGACATCTCAGATGCTCAGGTAAGAGCCGCCCTCTCCAAAGCAAAAAACACAGCATCAATAGGACCAGATGGTGTCCCGGGCTGCGTCCTACATGAACTCCAAGAAGAGCTAAACCCAAACATAAAACTACTGCTCAATCTTAGCCTTACTACAGGATATGTACCCAAAGAGTGGCGTACAGCAACAGTGGTCCCTCTCCACAAAGGTGGTGCCTCAACGGATCCTGGAAACTATTGCCCCATAAGCCTGACTAGCTTGGTCTGCAAAGCTATGGAAAGGATCATCATGGACCTCATAAATAAAGATATTGGGGACCTACAGACACTGGATCCTACCCAGTTTGGCTTTGTTAAGGGCAGATCCTGCCTCTTAAACCTGGTCGATTTCTTTGAAACAGTCACCAAGGCCATTGACGAGGGGAAGGTGGTCCACACAGCCTACCTGGACCTCGCAAAAGCCTTCGATACAATACCCCACTCGGGCATTATAGATAAGCTCACCAGCTTAAATATAAACCCCTGTGTCACTAGATGGGTTGCAAACTAGCTCACGGACAGAACCCACATGGTTAGAATTGCTGGAGCCATGTCAGACTCCAAACCAGTTACAAGTGGCATCCCACAAGGCTCAGTCCTGGGACCTCTCTTGTTCGGTATATATTTCTCGGCGGTACAGGCCAACACGGAAGGACTATGGCTGACCAAGTTCGCAGATGACTGCAGACTGGGCGCCATAATCAACTCTCCAGCCGACTCAAGCATCCTCCAAAAGGGCCTCATAGAAACAGACAACTGCTGCCAGAGCCATGGCCTCAAGCTAAACGCCAAAAAGTGTATAGTCATCCCCTTTGGCAAAAACAAAGTGCCCACAAATTACCACATAGGTGGTAATCCATTAAGTACAGAAGAAGTCATTAGGGACCTGGGGACCCAAGTTGATAGCAATCTCTCATTTGACAACCACGTGGCCAAAGTGGTTAGAAAAACATTTTATATAGCCCACCTAATCATGAAGGGATTCACATCTAGATCAGGGGAGGTCATCGTGCCTCTTTACTCATCCCTCATCAGGCCCATAATTGAGTACAATGCCCCTTTTGGGATGTACCTTACCAGACACCTGCAGCAACTGGAAAGACCCCAAAAGTATCTCACCAAGAGGATCAAAGGGCTCAAACAGATGCCATATGCTGCCCGGTTAAAGAAACTCCAGCTCTACTCAGTGGCATACCGCCTGCTCAGAGGCGATCTGTGCCTGACGTATAAAGCCATGTCCAACCAGGAATTAATGGACATGCTACACCTCAGAAAATCCAAATCCCATCGAGCTACGCGCTCGAGAGACTTGAACCTCAGCACTGAAATAAATAGGACATGCTGGAGGGACAGATTCATAACCCAGAGGCTCCCTTCACTCTGGAATAAAATCCCAGTCCAGGTTAGGCAGAGTCCCACATTGACTCTCTTCAAGAGGAATCTTGACGAGTGGATGGGAGATCGTGGGTTTACCCCGGCTATCACTTCTGTGTCACTGTTAGACAGAGGCGCAGTATACTAACCTCAAAAAAAGGCATAGCAAAATTAATTTAAAATGGGTGGCGAAAGCCAAACACACTCTGGCTAGGCTTATAAATGCCCTAGGGCAGATAGCCTAGTATGAACCTATGAACCTATGAACCTAAAAGAATAATTACAGTAATTTGCTATCCCAATATTTCTAACAGAGTACTCTGTAGGGAAGTTTTAAACTCTGCTGACTCAATACACTCCCAAAAAACATGTTCCTAATTAACTGTCCCTTTCCCACCAAGCCTCCAATATTTGCCATCTACATGAGGAACAACTGTTTGAAGTCTGCTTGGGGTATAACTATATCTATGCAAACAGTTCAAAGCAAAAATTTCAAATCTTCTGGACATTTCTGGATACTTGGGAGCCACACATATTTCCTTCCATTGCTACTTTCTAAACTACTTTTCCAGTCTCTCCACATTCTTTTCTAACATCCTCTAATTGATTCTTACAGTTATCATGCAATATTTTATATCCTTTCATAATTATCCCTTTATCAGCAGCTTCTGTTCTGGACTTAACTAAAAATTCTACCTGAACTGGTCTTTCACTTAGGACTTCCCTATCCCATTTTCTTTGCTATATGCTGACATCAATCCCTGGTAGGGAAGATAATCTCTAATCTGCATCCCACTCTACTACCTTTCCTTCTCTAGTTATTTGCTCCCAGTACCTTACTAGGTCCTTTGCCATTTTTTCCAATAAATTCTAGCCCTTTCTTATTTATACTCTGTACTCCTACATGCCATCATCCCGACTGGCAAAATCTCCTTTTTCTATTCATCTGTTAACTTTGTTCTTAGAATACTTTATGTAGCTTTATGAATATAATATTCTGCATAGTTGTTGTTATTCTCCTTAAGGATCTATATTGAAAATCATAGTCTCTTTAATTTTTGAACTTCCACTTGCTTCATAATCACCCCTTTATACACTGATGTATAACCTCCTGTTTGTGCTACCTATTTAATCCTTAAATGTGCAGTTCTAAAATATCTACACAAATCAGGTAATCCTAAAAACACCTTGTTCTACAGGGAAGATCAACTTATCCCACTTAACTCAAATTCCTTCAACTCTTTATTAACTATTGTACACAATTTCTCATCTGGTTAACAATATGTCTGACCTATATATAAAACTAAATGGATGGACTAAAGACATTTTTGCTGCATATATCTTACTATCCATATCCATAAACAAGAGTTTCTACTTTTAGTTCTTCTATATTGTCTTTTCCCACATAATCTTAGGTGCCATTAGAGAATGTTTGTAATCCCCATAACTAATTGCTCCATCTTAACATGCCCCCATAAATATGGGGATTTCTGAACCAGTTCATGTGTGGGTACATAAACTTCCACTATAGACTATCTTCATTAAGTGCATATCCACAAAATACTTGAAACTGTCTCAAAATGTTCTACAACAAAATTTATTTTTTCTGGATTTATCAAATACAAAATAATATCAACTGCAAATAAATCCAAATTTTCTTTACCATACCAGTTATATATTACCATATCTATCAGTTTTAGCAAAACCTTTACCATTCTCTTAGCTAGTATAGATGGAAACATTCGATAATCTTGATTTAAAAATTGAGATAATTTTATATGAAACTGTATCTGATGGGTTTCTCCCCTCTTTGGATAATACAACCACCACAGTTTTTTTTTCCAAGATGCTGGTGTTTCCCCTCCTTTTAAAATACTACAAAACCTTCTAGATCTTTATTACTTTCTTCCCTTTTACCTTCCAAATTTCCCTAGGAATACCATTTATTCCTGGAGACGTCCGAATAAATGGATTATACATCACCATTTTTATTTCATCTCCTCGTATCTTAACTATTAGTGAGTCTCATTTTCCACTAACCTTGGAATAATTAAGTCTTCCAAAATATTTCCATCTGTGCTAGTTCTTGGATTACACATTCCACTTTTATACAAATTTTAAAACAATTCTGAAATATATCAAACAGTTCTATAGGATCTCTGCTTATTTTTCTTGCTATAGGTTCCCTATGTTTGGTGACAACCCTTTCTACTCTCTGTTTACTAAGTTATTGTGCTCTGAGGTTATTGTAATAGCTGCTTAACAACAAACTTTCTAAACTCATACATATTATCCAAATACCCCCTTATTTTCTCATTAGTACTCTGCAATTGCTCTTCTTCTGAGATTCCTATTATTCTGCAATACTTCAACCTTTGTCACCCCCTCTAAATAATTCCTATTACGTCTTAACCATGTATAACTCTCTCTATTTCTACCCTGTTTTTAACCTCCATTTTCATTTTACAGCACTCATTAGCTGTCCCTTCAGAAATGTCTGTCTTCTCTAATAACTCTCAAATTATTCCCACTACCCATCCCAAAATGCCTCTTTTTAATACGTAATTAGAAAACCATCAGTGTGTAATGTTTACTTAATTACCCTGTTTTTTATCTTAGTTTTTGTTGGTGCACGAAATGAAATTATTGGGTGTGCATATGTTCCTGTGAAATATAATTTCTCTTTAGTCTAGTCTAGTTAGTGTACCCTTTGGGAATATGTAAATTCTGAGTTCCTACTAATGAATTTTACATCTTTAATACCAAATATTTTCATACATTTCTTTAGAAATATAGCCGGTTTTTGTTATTTTTCCCCTTCTATGTCCCCTTGATACAACTTCAATGTTGCAAATCAATCCCAGTCCCCACCTATAGATAATATTCTCTGCTGAACACTTGATTATTTCTTCCAAAAATTTCTTAAACTCAGACTGTAGTTTTTGGTGGAACATAAATACATGCCAGCATAATCCTCCTCCATTGCCAATAGTCCCTTACTATCGCAAATACACCTTTATAGCCTTTTTCTATCTTTTATCACTACAGGAGTCCCTACCAATCAATACTATCACTTCCCTTTTCCTTTGCCCTTGATAGTCATCTGGATATCCATCTTGAAATCCTTATTTGTCAAATATGCATGCTCATTTCTATTCAAATGAGTCTCCAACAGTATTTGCACCCTACATTTTCTACTATAATTCAATACACGTTGCTAATTGTTTAGACCTTTAAGGTCATTTACATTCCAAGATACTACAGACAGAGTAGCCATTACGATAGAAAGCTATTGCCCCTGCCTACTATACATGATCGTTCTTCTGATTGTGCATTTCTAACTTTCGTCAAACAGGTACACACTGTTTGGAAGTTGCATCTTTTACACTGTTGTTTATCATCTTCATTTGAACCTATGTTAAAATTTTCAAAACTTTTTGCTTTAATGAAAACCTGCAAAAAAAATCCTAAATATATTTTCTGAATCCCCATTTTCTATTAATTTAGAACACACAAAACTATGTACATTTTCAATAAATGAAGTTTAACCCTCCAGACAGGAGTAAGTGTCCCAAACAGTTTCCTGCACATGCAGGCATTAGACAATATTAAATTAAGAGAATAAAATCAGGCAGAGGCAAGGCTCCAGTTTCTTCAGCTGATTTATTACAAGACACACAAGCGCTTTCACCACAGGGCTTCTTCAGGTGTATAAAAAGCAGCACTCAACACACCCATTCTTATACTAAGCATTAGCTAGTCACATGATTAAAAAGAGAAAACTCTTAAAGGCACAAAGAACAATTGTATTCAGCCCACAGTAAAATGCATAGTAAAATATATAAAAAACTTCATTGCAAAAACCACATTTCATAAAAGCAATATTACAAAAAATACATATTACAAATGCAGATAAACCACATAAATGACCATGTACCATTGAGACCCATCCTGAAAAATAGACCATTACGTAGGGAGACTCTGAAATGTGGTTTTTGCAATGAAGTTTTTTATATATTTTTACTATGCATTTTACTGTGGGCTGAATACAATTGTTCTTTGTGCCTTTAAGAGTTTTCTCTTTTTAATCATGTGACTAGCTAATGCTTAGTATAAAAATGGTTGTGTTGAGTGCTGCTTTTTATACACCTGAAGAAGCCCTGTGGTGAAAGCGCTTGTGTGTCTTGTAATAAATCAGCTGAAGAAACTGGAGCCTTGCCTCTGCCTGCTTTTATTCTTTGGATTTATTTTGTGTTTTTGCAGAGGTACCTGGTTACTGTTGGAATTATATTCTGCTTTGCTTAATATAAAATTAAGGTTACCCATGCTAAGGTACATGTTACAGCCTTTGTTCCCAACGCACAAACTCACACTGATTGCTATCTGTACTTTTATTACTTCTCGTCCCTTCCTTGATTTCAAAAACAGCTTGAGTGCTTTCAGAAAACATTAACTTTTACCCTAAGAAAAAGTGCACTGGCTACTGTTACATAAAACTAAATGCAACCTCTTAGCTCAGGCAATCTGGACAAAGCCAAAAATAATGGGGGAATAAAGGCCCACAAATAAGGACAGATTTTAAATATTGGTCTTGTAAACTTAGAAAGTTGCTAGAATAACAGTTTTTTCATTAGCATGCATTTTCAGAAGTATACAAAGACTGATATTCAAAAGTCTGTCATTTATTTCAATCCTCAATGATTTGCCAGAAAACCACACATTTTATGAGGAACACACCAAAATATCAGGCATAAATCTGGACAGTTAAAACATATGAAACTAAACTGTGCACTCTTCTATTAAGCACATTAAAGTACTAAGGATGCTGGAGGATACCATTTCTTAAAAACCACCCCACACTTTCAGACTATTTTTCACTAAACTTTTTGCCATTGTACCTTAAAATTTTGCATCTCTCTCAGGAAGCTTAGAACTCTCACAATTAATTGCTTGTACCTGCAGAAAAAAAACAGTACAGGGTAATGAAGAAAAAGCAAGCAACTTTACAGATGCTTGAAAGGCAGTTTGTATACCACTTCCCTCAAAACACAATGTGCAGACTTTTTCTGGCCAAACATCCTTCAGCTGCACACTTCATTTCTCTCAATGAAAGCATTTGCTAATAAAAAAATAGTAACTTTGCAGATTCTAGAAACTTAGCATTTTTCATGCCTTTCATCAGTTTGCTTTTTTTTCAAGCATATTTTCTTAAAAATAAAACTGCCCATAGCTCAAGTCAAGGACATCAATTCAATCATCCACCCTTGTAAAAACAAGGGAAATTATTCACCCCAGCAGCCCATGCTCACATATTAACTTAAACTTGCTTTTGTGCAGCATTTATAATCTTATTACAGTGTAAACTTATATATCTTATAACTAAGAAAAAGTACGTTTAAAATCTTTAACATATACACAGCCACTGAAACTACTCCACCGTAACATTTATAATATTCCTGACAACATAGAAACCTGCTTTGCAATATAACGTGCAGTTTACAACATGAATGCTTAATACCAGTACTAATAAGAAAAAAAATGTTTTATTTAGTCCTCTCGTCAGTGTCCTCCTAAACATTAATGACAAAGTGGAATACACGCTTTATAGTCTCCCACTTATTCACTAATATCAGTGTTGCTGGTCTTCTTCCTGATCATCTCCATCTCCCATCACCAGACTCTGGTTCAAGTCCAAGGTACTCTTGATTCTTCTAGTCAACTCCTGTGCTATTTGATCTCCCTCTGTCATTTTCCTTTGAAACTGTAAAAGGTTTCATTAGGAAAGTCTCTCTATAAGCTTTACTCTTAGAAGAATGAGAAGCAGAGACTATTTCTGCTTTGCTGCTCATTCTTTTTGGTTAAACTTTTTTATTTCTTCCTTAGCCTGTTTTGCATCAAAAATGTCTGATCCGCCAGGAAAATATATTCTGAAAACAGCTGTTTACAGCAACTTGAATATCACACCTGTTTCTCTCAACATTCCCTGAATGTTGGGATAAATTTGCTTCCCTTCTGCCTAATGTACAGTGAATAATCATTTTCCACAAGTACTCTGTTGTATACAGTTTTTAATACATTTCCTTTCTGCCCAGATTTTGTTATGATCAAGTCTTTCTGTTGCTATGGTTGCATATTTACCTATATTGATCCTGTCTGCTTCATTATGGCCAAGTCTGGAGCATACACACAATGTGCCCTTTCTTCTAACAAATCATGTGTGTGGAATATCAGTCCAGCTGCTTACAAGTCTTTTCTGATAAGACTCAAGGCCTGCAAAAACTACAAGCACTATTGGTGACTCCCTTCAGGATGATGAAAGTTAATCTAGATTTTTTGTCTGTGAATTGCTTAAACTGATAGATCTGTTTTCTGTTTGCTTTCTGTTTTAAGAAATCTGTTTGGCTTGGTGCTTTTGTTCAATGCATCAGATACAAACTTAAATTACATGGGCTGCACATTTCACATGTTTTTTTCTACTGATAAATTTGCTTTTTGAGTGATACTTAAATACTCTGAGAATTTCTGTGCCTTTGTCTTTTCTGATAAGACTCGGGGCCTACAAAAACTACAGGCATTGTTAGTGATTCCCTGCTGGCTATTTTTCCCACCCACTATCCCATTCCTTGATATGCTTTTTAAACTTGGTGATTTTTAAACTGCCCACCCTTACTACAAATTGAGCTTTATAAGCGCCTCCCTTTCTGCACTATGGTTTATATCCTGAATTATTTCCCTTTCCTTGTGCTTATTTTGAAAAAAAAAGTGCATTTAGTCTCTCATTTGTTCTACTGATTTACTTGCTCTGAATTCATTATCTAGCTAGTTGTTGGATAATGTATTATCTTTTTACAATCTAGTAAGAGCTTTTCTGTGTTATTACATCAAATGCACAGTGGATTTTCCATCTAGTGACAGTAGGTGGTAGCTTGGTCTATTCATGTTGGGGAAACACTATAGATTCCTGCATGTAGTTGTTTTATTGTCTGGAGGGCTTATTAATCAGCTTATATTGTTGTTAGTGCCTTTATAAATTCTGCACAATTGACTGGCTCATAGTTCATTTCTACAAAGTGAAGTACTTTTATTGAAAAATCACACTTTTAAAATCTGTTTTGAAGTACACTGCTGTTTCTCTATCTTTAAGTTTATTTGTGGTAGCACATTAGGAGGACTGAGGTTATACATCTAGTGGCAGTAGGTGTTTACCTGGTCTCTCTGAATTGGGAAGCACACAAAAAAGCTTTATGTGTAGTTGTTTTAATGGCCAGAAGGCTCAGTAATCAATTTTCTGTATTTCCAGTGGTGGTATAGATTTTACACATTTGCATGGAATTGCTCACTGTCCCAGTGCCCTGGACAGAAGCAAACATCTGGGGAAATATTGCTTATTTTCATTTTACTGTGATAGTTTATTGTGCTGTTTACCTTATTATGGTACCCAGGACTACTGCTGCTCAGAAGCATTTGGTCTGCCACTGGGAACCATTGCTAGTTAGGTTAGTTGCAGATTGCACCAAGTATGCACCCTTCCCTCATTCACTTACAAACACCCTCAACTCCTACCCTTTCAAGTACACATTAGGACCTGCAACCATGTATGGGCACTTTCCTGCCATCTCTGTATCCAGCTTGGTGGACATGAGCACAGTAAGACAATGTAACAGTTGCCTTATGTACAATGACAACCACTTAATTCTTAAACAGACAAATACAGTATGTGACAGAAGTAGTTACACATTGACATTAGAGGCTAGACTCATATACAGACACAAAAAGCACCATGTTGTTAGTGACTCACATACATCATTCACCACACCTGCAAAGGACCACACATATATACCCAGATATGCAGAGGTGCTCACATGTAACTTACCCAAACTTCAAAGGCCTCTCAGGCACAGTCCTCAAACTCAGCATGCACACAAACAAGACAATTCGCATCACAACACAAAGCCATATCTCACTGTGTCTCAGCTACTAAGCCCATAAGGCAAAATAGTCCACAACCCACTATTCTAGTCACAGGAGTCTCCTTTGAGAAATGCACTGATGACCCTCATACCAGGCTGGATAAGGAGAAGGTTACAGTTAGCTACCTGTCAGGGGCCTGGATTTACCAGCTCACAAACACTCGGGTCACTTATTTCTAAGCACTAGTATGACTCAGTCATAGTCCATGTGGGCTTAAATGACCTGCGACATACCTTCTTGGACTATATGAACAGAGACATGATTGAGCTCTCAGAATATGTGCTACAGGCAAGTATGAGCCTAGCATTGAGCAGCATTCTACAGTCTCCAAGGATGATGCCACAATACCAGCAGAAAATGATTGAGTTTAACAACTAGCTTAGTTACTGGTGTCATTCCAAAGGGATTCAGTACTTGTCAGCCTGGGAGGACATGGCTGACTGGCCATGCTACTTTGCCATGGATGGTCTAGTACCTTTTTTAGGCACTGTCAAATAGACAAACCTTCCAACATAAAAGCTACTCAGGACAAGCTAAGGGGTTACTGCTTAATGGTAGGTGCCGCAACAAGAAACTGCACTCCCTGGCAGCTCTCCTCACCCTGGAGAATGTTGATGTCTGTGTAGTTCCAGAAACATAATTCAAAGCCACAGAAAGCACTTTGGCAGTACACGGCTATAATGATTTCAGACATTCTGACCACCCACTGAACATGAAGAGCTAAAGGCAGAGGTGTATCTATCTAAATAAAGGATAAGCACACCTCAAGGCTGGCCAAACAATATGACGTGCTTAAGTTACTCCATGTCCAACTAACCATGGGAAAAATCCATTACCATATACTTGCTAGCTATAAGTCCCCACACCATAAACCAGGAAACCCATACATCATACATGAAGTTAAAAGAATCACTCACCATCCAGCTCAATACTATACTTAAGGGTGATTTTAACTACCCATCCATTAAGTATGAGGCATACATGACCACCAACATGCAGGCGCAAAGATTTCTTTACTTTATAGATTCAAATGCCTTGGAGCAGCTAGTCTGCACTCCCACTAGGGTAACAAATATCTGATACTCGCAAATATGGGAGGATACTAACCATCTCCCCCCCCCCCCGTGTGATGTCCTCACTGGTATGATCAGATCACAAAGTGGTCTCCCTTGAAATAAAGGTAGAACTAGTCCCCCTACCTAACCTCAAAACTTTAAGAACATCCTTAAGGTAAATTACCCCCTATTAAAGGGCGGCATAGCTGGATTCCAAGTTCCCCCAAATCCAGAAAACATAAAAACGTATGCAGAAGTGTACATAAAAGCTCTGTAGGACCATATAAACTGAATAGAAATGGCAGTACCAGACTGAATGAAACCCTGGTAAAACTGTAAAAACAAGCCACTCTGGTGGATCCCTGGTATTAACAGGTTGTAAAATAAAAGAGAGAAAATCCTGTTGAAACATAAGTAAGACAGAATGTGCAGATCAGAGCAAAAAGTCCCTCATTAGACTAAACAAGCAAATCCGGGAACTAGTCAAGTCTCTGAAAGCAGACTTTGAGGTAAAAAAAGCCTGCAAAGCTAAGAATAACCATAAGGCATTTTTCAGTTATATCCAAAATCTTAAGGGCAACACCCAACAATGTGTGGAATTAATTGTAGATGGCATCACTTAAACTCAGCCAGACGATATAACAAATCTGCTGGCTGACAAATTCAAGTCAAATTTCACCTCCCCATTACCCACAGTTCTCCCCCCAAGAAATACCTTCTACCGCTTCACTACAAATTATTACCAAAGAACAGGTTACCGCTGCACACTGTAAAGCTAAAAACATGGCTTCAAAGACGCCTGACGATATACCAGGTTGCCCTTTAAACAGCTTAAATCAGGACTTATCAGGTCCATTATGATCTCTATTTAACCACAGCCACCAGAATGAGTCCCAGTAGAGTGGAAGGCAACAATAATCATCCCTCTGCATAAAGGAAGACCATCTACTCACCTGGAAAATTACAAATCCATAAGTCTGACTAGTCTTATATACAAGAATATGGAAAAATAATTGTGGACTTGATAAATAATGACATAGGAAACCTCAAAACACTGGCCTGACCCAACTCAGCTTTGTCAAGAGCAGGTCACTCCTACTGAAACTGGTGGATTTCTTTGAGAAAGTTACTAAGTTCATGGTTGAGGGTAAAACAGTACATACAGACTACCCTGATATGGCCAAGGCATTTAACACAATTCCCCAGTCAGGTATTATAAACAGTCAGAAAACTGGGCACAAATTCCCAAGTAGTCAGATGGATAGCCAATTTCCTCATGGGCAGGACACATGGTTGAAGTGGGTGAATCCAGATCCAGCAAGAGGTCAGTTACTAGTGGTGTGCCACAGGGCTCAGTGCTGGAAACACTACTGTTTGTAATATACTTCTCTGAAGTCAAGGCTATGTGGAAGTCCTCTGGATGACAAAGTCTGCCAATGAATGCAAGATGAGGACAATCACTGAATCCCCCAACAATGTAGATATCCTTCAGAAGGATCTAGACCAGACAAGTAATTGGTGCCAGAACCATGGCCTAAAACTAAATGAGGAAAAATTGATCATCATACCCTTTGGGAAGTCAAATACCCATGCAAATTAGAACATCAATAGCACACCCCTAAGAACACACTCAGAAGTGAGAGATCTAGTTACACAAACAGATAATAGCCTGAACTTTGACCACCATGTATTAACAGTGGTGAGGATGTCCTTCTATGTGGAGCAACTTATAAGTAAAGGAATGGCTTCCAGATCCAAAAAAGTAAAGTCCCTTTGTACTCAACCCTCATTAAACCAATAATTGAGTACAATGCACCATTTGGCATGTACATGACTAGGTACTTAAAGCAGCTGGAGCAGTTTCACAGGTTACTCGCAAAGAAAATACAGGGAGTAAACAACATGTCTTATACAGACAGACTAAAAGACTTAATCCTTTACTCTGTCTCCTACCTACTATTAAGGGGTGACCTACGCATGATAAACAAGGCACTCAGAAATCCAGCCCTGATGGAGCTGCTACACATCTGCAAGTCAAACAGCATGGGGATCACCTGATCTGGGGATCTAAACTTAGTCAGCAACTCAAAGAAAACATGCTAGAGAGAAAGATGTGTCTCAGAGATTGCCCCTTGTTTGGAACAGGCTTATTATTCACATTAAGCAGAGCCCTTTCCTGGTCCTCTTCAAACACAATGTGGATCAATGGATGGGGAATGGCAAATTCACACTTGGGGTAGTGCATATGTCCCTTATGGAAAGGGGCAATCTGTAAGATACTCAATGCACAGGCACAAATCCATGCCATGCTCTTGCCCCTAGGGGCCATATATTAGGTAAAATTGGGTTATACTGGGCTAGGCTTGTAAGGGCTCCTAAGCAGTTAGACTAGTAATCTCCTATGAATCTACCTGTACTTTCATAAAAGTAATACAGTCAGTTCCTTCCATTTTCTCTGGTACAATAGAAAATATCCCACAGGATTCACTAATCTTCCATGAAGGAATAAGTTATTCCTGCAGGAAAATGACCGTTTAAGTGCAGCATGGCAGCGCGCCATGCATATTTATAAAGGTGCACTGCCTGTGCTCCTAAACTAACACGGAGCGTGTATACACGCCCCTGCATTCAAGAATTGCCGTTAGGCAATTAAAATGAGTGAGAATGCTCATAGCACCTCAAACATGTCAGGATAGCTGTAAAATGTACAGACGCACGCAGAAATCCACAGCAATATATTAAATATGTCCACTCCACTTGTTCCCCCATCATTTCAGGGTTTATCCAGAGTTTGCAAGCCAAGAGGTTGAGAGGTATGCCAACTGTGAAGCAGAACACTAACAAAATAACAGGTGTAGCAGTAGCAGGAATATTTGTGAAGGGTATAGATAAAATAGCACTACAAGATTTTTTTTTATAAAAGCGATAAAGTTTAATCGTAGCTGCGCATAGTCTAGCTTAAACAGCACAAAATGTTAAATAGCAAAATTCATTCAATAGACGCAGTACTGCTATACTGTAGTGGTTAGAGTGTATGCTTGGAACGCAGTCAATCCTGGTTCGATCCTCGCTGTAGCAAATTTCCATTTTACATGTGAAAGCAAGTCATAAAAAATTATTTTGTGTATAACCTACTAAATAAATATTTGTGAACTGCAGTACTGCATTAAGTCCAGATGTGAGATGTCATTGTAAAAAAGTGGTGAAATCCCCCGATAAACACAAGTGCCCCATACAGTATACTTACACATGAATCAGGGATACAGTGATACTAAACAAATTTATGGTATGTAAAGAATGATAAATAAATGCCATACAGCAAATAGTGTGTTAAATTAAAAGTAAGCAACGCTAAGCATTGCACACCTCTTTCCTATCACCCCTTTTTCTTGTCTTTTAAAGAAATTTGCGCATGGGTAAGCCGGAGTAAGCACTTTTAAGCAGTACTAACCGGGTTTAAGGCTGTTTGTGCGTATGTAAGCAATGCCTATACAGAATAAGCCATTATGAAGCTAACTCTCTGTAAGCATATTTATGGAAGTTAGCACTGCTTACCATCACGCAAACCCGCTTACAACTACTTAAAAGTGTCTTAGTCACTCTGTATCCAACAGCCCTTGTTCTGCCCAGCAACAAAGTAATCAGCATTTGCAAGTCTCGAACCCAGGACCCTGCACACCATGCATCGTGTATGTGTGATGTGTATTTGTGTGCGAGCGAGAGGAGGATGACATGGTGTGAGTTTTTTTTTTTTTTTATGTTATGTGCGACCTCGGAGTTGGTATATATAAGTAGGGGCGTGTGGGGGGTGCAGGGGGGGGCTTTCCCCCCTGCTTATATGCAGTGTATGGTTTTGTTTGTGTGCTGTGGGTGGAATGGTGTGTGTGTTACGTGGTGTATGGTGTATGTATGTTCGTGACTGTGTGATTCGGGATAATGGGTTTCGGTTTTGTGAATGGTTCGACTTTATAGTCTCGGGTTACTGAAATTCGGGATTCCAGTAATTCGAGATTATGAAGTGAAACTATATATATATATATATATATATATATATATACACACACACATATATATATATATATATATATATACACACACACACACACACACACACACACACACACACATATATGTATAATGTCCATAACATGTAGTGGAGTCACACTTCAGCACCAATAGTCACAACCTCTTAGTGTAAGGGGATGTCATGTAAGTATTGCAGGTATAAATATAGACTGTTGCTACTGTAACAAGGTTGTCTTAGAAATGTGTGGGAAGTCACATCTGATATTGACATGTACGCCATCAGTTACTGACAGACCTTATAAGATCATCATAGTGCAGTACCACACAAATCACAGTAATGCTCCTGTGGAATACAGCAGAGATATGACCAATAAATGTGGACAGTCTGACACACTCGGGTCAGTCCAGAGGTATGCACTGAACCCCTTAGTGCAAGACGTGTGGACCAAGCCTGACAAAGTGGATGTCTACAACCATGTAAATGGGGATATCACGAAAATACTGGAATAGATAAGCTCACACAGTTTATGCAGTCACACACTCCTGTCTGTCCTGACACATACTAACCAGAGTTGACAAGTCAACATACTACCCACTAGTTAGTGAGATACATCTGTACAGCATCCCACTGCTTTGTCAGAAATAAACAACAGTTATGGTGGCCCGGCTACAGTACATCTGACAAATATCTGGACATAACATCTCACTGGGTAAGTACACTGAGCTGCTAGGCATGTCACAAAGCACTGTGCAAACTACACGCAGACTTCCACAAGACGGGCCTACATTTTTTATAGGGGAATACACATGTACCTGTAAATATAGCAGGCTCTACAGGCATGTAACAAGACGGAGTAACAGACACCTGTGTAAAAACACATACCCGCAACCAATATGAACACAGCCAGTCACATATGGTAAGCATACTTAATATTACAGTATATGGACTGTGTGATCAACAACATCCTCACATGTGCCACTCATATACTAACCTTACATAAACTGGGCCAATACACAGTGTATTCCGATGCCTGACTATGATATGGGACATGTGTTGGTCTGGCCCTACAAACATGTACGCTGATAGGGTACCATACACTGGAAGAGCATTCAACATTAGATAGAACAGGACCAAGAACAATGACATCTACCACAGTCTGTACACAGGCCAAGGTACATATTCGCAATACACACACTGTCAACAATCACCATAAGTACACAGACCACATTACTGTACACACTACAACAGAATGTCCAGGTTTTGTCCTGAAATATAAGCCCTACTATACATAACATGTCTAGCAGTCTGATATCTCACTGGCTTATCAGGTATGATGTCAGTAAATGATGTACTGAACATATGCACCTCTTACTGCTTGACATATGTACAAATGTTGACAGAGTTGTGGCTGGAGGCACAAACACAGGGCCAATATTGACATGTTGCTGTGATAAACTCATACATTTACTGGTGTAACAGGGTTTGTTGCGACATATGTCTTCTTAGGGATATGAAGTCAAAGGCATCTTGAGGCAATGTTACAATTGCCTCATGTACACAGACAACCCACTCCTTCTCCCACAAAACACAAATACATGTGAGAGATGCAACTATATAGCCAAACTGGAGGCTGAGCTCTCTCAACTCAGGACTGGCAAGACCAGACAGGAGGAGAAGGAAACCACGCACACCACAAACCCAGTTTCACATAGAACTATCACAACTGCAAAACAAACACATAAACACACAAAGACATACTCTGAGGCACTGATCAAAAATTTACCAAAACTACAGAGGCCTCCAAAGCAGACACCCAAGCAACTGCCACCTCAAGACATAAGACATGCAACACATAGTTCTCAAAGTCAGTGTGCTAAACAGTCACAGCCCTTAAGGCCAAACACAATGCCAGACACACTTGTTATAGGTGACTCCATAGTCAGACACACTGACGTCCCACTCACCAGACTGAACAAGGAAAAGATCACAGTAAGCTGCCTGTCGGGCACTAGAATCCGCCACATAACACAAGCACTCAGGTCACTCCACAGCAAGTACAAGTATGATTCAGTCATTGTCCATGCCGGTGTGAACGACCTGAGACGTACCTCCCTGGACTACATGAAAAGAGATATAGAGGAGCTCTCAGATTATGTAGCCCAGGCCGGTATGACCCTGACCCTGAGCAGTATCCTACCCTCACCAAGAATGATGCCACAATACAGAGACAAAATGATCAGCTTTAATAATTGGCTTAATTACTGGTGTCATTCTAAGGGGATCCAATGTCTGTCTGCCTGGGATGACATGCTTGACAAACCACGCTGCTTCGCAAGGGACGGCTTGCACCTGTCACCCCTGGGCTTCCGGATATTGGCAAAGGCTCTTGCCACCCCCATAGTGCCTTTTTTAGGCAAGGCTCAAATGATAAACCTACCACCCTAGAAAACAAAAATGGAAAAACTAAGGGTAATACTGCTCAATGCCAGAAGTCTAAACCTCAAGATGCACGCCCTCCTCAGTATGGAGAACATCGATGTCTGTGCTGTGACTGAAACCTGGTTCAAGGCTCCTGAGAGCACCCCAGCACTATCAGGTTATACCTCATATCATGCGTTCCAGCCCCAAAATCCGGACCGAACCACAAAAGGAGGGTAAGTATCCATATTCATAAAGGATACCCACACCTCCAGGTTAGTGGCAACGCAGCATCGGAGACCATCCAGGTGCAATTAACCATAGGTAAAACTGCCCTACAGTTTGTAGCATGCTACAGACCACCCTCTCAAACTCAGGAAACCCACACAGCCTTCCTGAAGACACTGGAGAGTATGAATGTCTCTCCAAACACCATCATATTGGGTGACTTCAACTACCCAAACATAGACTGGGAACATTACTCAAGCCCCAACACCCTAGCCCAAAGGTTCCTGGAGTTCATAAACTCAAATGCTATGGAACAACTAGTCACCATTCCCACAAGAGGAGAAAATATACTAGACCTGATCATCACAAACATGGGGACAAAATGCTCCACACCGGAAGTATATCCCTCATTGGTGAGATCAGACCATAAATTAATCTCACTGGAGATCCACATCCCGCCCCAACTCCAGCAAAAAAGACCACAGTGAAGAACTTCTCAAAAGCAAACTTTACACTTCTTAAGACTGGAGTGGTATCCTTCAAGGCCCCCGAGCCAGTGGAAACCACAACCCATGCTGCTGAAACCCTTACAAATGCCTTCTACGAGCACCTCCAGGAATGTATGGATCAAGCAATCCCTAATAAAATCAAGACCCTTTCCACCAAAGGCAGGCATCCGGTCTGGTGGACCCCAGCCATAAACAAACTCTACAACAAGAGGAGAAAGCTACTACATGACAGAGCAAAATCCCTAAAAGGGAAGGCATCTCTGATCAATACTAGCAAAAAACTACGATCACTCATAAAATCATCCAAGGCCAACTTTGAGAGAAAAATCGCTAAAGACACAAAAGACAATCATAAGGCCTTCTTTAGCTATGTTAGAAACCTGGGTGGAAACTCCCAGATATGCTCAGAATTAGTCCAAAATGATACAAAAATCACTGAACCCACAGACATTGCCAATATACTGGCAGACAGGTTCAGTGCAAATTTCTCCTCCCTCCCCAAAGGAGAAATATCTATCCCACCAGAGTTCCCAAACATCTCAGATGCCCAGGTGAGAGCTGCTCTCGCTAAAGCAAAAACACAGCATCAATGGGACGGTGTCCCCGGCTGTGTGCTACATGAACTCAATGAGGAACTAAACCCACACATAAGGCTGCTGTTTAATCTTAGCCTTACTACAGGATACGACTCCAAAGAATGGCGACGGCAACTGTGGTCCCACTCCACAAAGGCGGTGCTTCTCTGGGACCCTGGAAATTACCGCCCCATAAGCTTGACGAGCCTTGTCTGCAAGGCTATGGAGAGGATCATAATGGAACTCATAAATAAAGACATTGGGGACCTACAGACACTGGATCCTACCCAATTTGGCTTTGTCAAGGGCAGATCCTGCCTCTTGAACTTGGTTTTGAAACAGTCACTAAGGCCATTGATGAGAGTAAGGCAGTTCACACAGCCTACCTTGACCTAGCAAAAGCGTTGACACAATACCCCACTCGGGCATCATAGAAAAGCTCACCAGCTTAGATGTAAACCCATATGTCACAAGATGGGTTGCAAACTGGCTCAAGGACAGAACCCACAGGGTTAGAGTTGCTGGTGCCATGTCAGACTCTAAGCCGGTCACGAGCAGTGTCCCACAGGGCTCAGTCCTGGGCCCCCTCTTGTTCGGCATTTATTTTTCTGAAGTGCAGGCAAACATAGGGGGATTGTGGCTGACAAAATTTGCAGATGACTGCAAACTGGGCACCATAATTGACACTCCATCAGACAGACATCCTCCAGAGAGGTCTCATAGAAATGGATAACTGGTGCCAGAGCCATGGCCTTAAGCTAAATGCCAAAAAATGTATAGTCATACCCTTTGGGAAAAACAAGGTAACCCCTAATTACCACATAGGTGGTAATCCATTAAACATGGAAGAGGTTATCAGGGACCTGGGGACCCAAGTTGACAGTAACCTCTCTTTTGACACTCACATTACCAAAGTGGTTATGAAGACCTTCTACATTGCCCACCTGATCAGGAAGGGATTCACATCCAGATCAGGAGAGGTCATTGTACCCCTGTACTCTTCACTTATCAGACCAATAATTGAGTACAACGCCCCATTCGGAATGTACCTTACCCGACACCTGCAGCAGTTGGAAAGACCCCAAACGTTCCTCACCAAAAGGATAAAGGGGCTCAAACATGTGTCATACGCTGCCCGACTGAAGAAACTCCAGCTCTATTCAGTCGCATACCGTCTGCTCAGAGGTGATCTGTGCCTGACATACAAGGCCATGTCCAACCCGGAATTAATGGACATGCTCCACCTCAAAAAATCCAAATCCACCAGAGCCACGAGAGCAAGAGACTTAAACCTCAACATGGATATAAATAGGACGTGCTGGAGGGACAGATTCATCACCCAGAGACTCCCTACACTATGGAACAGAATCCCAGTCCATGTGAGGCAGAGCCCCTCACTGACTCTGTTCAAGAGAAATCTTGACGAGTGGATGGGAGATCGTAGGTTTACCCTGGGAATCATCTCTGTGTCACTGCTGGACAGAGGCACAGCAAACTAATGGGTATAGTATTCTCATCCTAAGGGGTGGTGAAAGCCACACACACTCTGGCTAGGCTTATAAATGCCCTAGGGCAGATAGCCTAGTATGAACCTATGAACCTATAACTCACATGGCTGTCACCATGTACTGACTGCAATCCTCAGAGCATGCTATTGCATTTCTAAAGATAGGACATATGTGAGTAACACAACACATGTAAGACTCTAAACACTGGCCAGTCTGCAGTTAGCCCTACAGGTGAGAGTTTCCTCAACCACATAACATTGTTATGACAGATATTAAATCATGTAGACCAGTCATAGCCACACAAACCCTGTTAAACCAACATAACTTCAAATGTAGAACAGCAAGACTTACATTCTGCCCTCATGTCTGGAACATCCCCCTCCTGTTTGTTGGCCTGTCTCCACAGTGTATGTTGTAAGAGGTATATCCCACTACCCTCTGTGATGCTGTTTGTCGATCACCAACATGAAGTCCTGCTCACAATGAATGAAATGGGCCAACACCCACATGATGTTCTTAGTTATAGGAGTGTGTTTCCATGCAATTGTCTATGGGGATGATACCATAGCTGTTCCACATGCAATCAGTTAGTGGGTGACTGCAATTCGTGCACAGGCCATCAGCTGATCATGAGCATCACTTACAAAACACAAGCTGCTGCCTAAGCAAAGCAGGTGTACTTTTCCACATCCACCAGAGAGAGAGTGAGAGAGACAGAGACAAAGTAAGAAAGGAAGGGGGTAGGAAAGTAAGAGCTAAGCATGTTTGTGTCACACACTTACCAGTACGGGGTTTCAAACCCCTGCCTATGTATTATTACATTTTTATGCAGTTACTGCATGCACTAAGGAGCTTACATGTTGGACAGCTGTCCAAAGGTATCTTTGAAGGTGAGTGACATCAGCAACAGTGATAAAGGAGGGATAAGGTAAGTGTAGTACATGTGCCTGTCCACAAAAGCAGGTGTCAAGGAAGACACAACCACACTCTCTCAGGGACTCGCACACATTACCACAGTTGGCAGGGTCAGGATTAGAATTATTAACTAGTTTGCTACACTACAGTATTACACAGGTATCACATGCACCACAGAGGTTATCAGGCTGATATATGGGCAAAGGGTATGTCAAGGTGACTGACATCAGAAGGCATGCTATGGTAGGGCAACTGGAGGTGTAGTGAGTGTGAATGGCTTCCAAATCATTAATCTCCACACACACACACACACACACACACACACACACACACACACACACACACACACACACACACTTGCCAGTACTGACATGCATGGGTTGTTTCACAGGTGTGTAGCAGGTGACTGTGTCAGAAGGCTGTACATGGCTAGGCAAAGGGTATACCTTGGCATCAGGCTACATGACAATGGTTTGCAGTGTGGTTCAGGGGTGTAGTTCCTCGATTGGCCCACACAGGTGGGTACTGTATTCACCATCCACTCATGTGGGTTACTATTGTGGGTGGGCAGTGCTGTGCAATGCTTGCCATGTATGTGTTATATATTCCATAACATGGATGGTGTCTGGGTTGTGCACATGTCTCACATGCATGTTCTGTGACATGTGTAAGTGTACCTGGGGTGTCTGGGGCATGTTGTGTGGACAGATTGTTATCATCTGATGTGGCATTCCTAATCTCATGTGGTGAGAACTGGCTATGGAACTGAGGTTGTGCCTGCACCTACATTGACAGCATGATACAGGTATTCACTGTATAAGGCATGGTATTTCCTTTGTGGGTTACATTTGCTGACTCTACAGTTGTTGCAGGAGTCCAGTGGGGAACATAGCAAAGGACCACTGTAAGCAATTATTTGCCTATTGAAGGGATGGAACAGGGTGCCATGTCCTCTGTAGTCCACTGCAATCACACCATGGTTACTATCTGTGGGCAATATGCAGGGAACTACCAATATAGTGGTTGTTGCCTAGCCAAGTGTGTTTGTGTATGAGACATGGGTGAAAAGTGTTCTCTGGGTAATACAAGGATTGTCTATATTGTTCATCAATCCATAATGTCACATGTAGGGGTATAGATTGTCTACATCAGCCTCTCTGCTGTTTGACATCTGTTGTTCTTGTAAGGTGGACATTGTGACATATATAAGAAATATGTAAAAGCCACCCCACAATGAGTCCTGTTATTACACAATCATAGCTACCTCCACACAGGATAATGATGACAAACACACACACAGAGTCTCACAGTTGCCATGTCTGGGATTAGAACTCCTACCTAACTAGTACATCACACTACAGCATGACGCAGTTATAGCACATGCCACAGAGCTTATAGGGCTAGCCCTTCCCCAAAGGTGTACTTCAAGGTGAATGACATCAGCAGGCTTGCCAAAGCAGGGCAATGGAAAGCGTAGTGACTGTGACTAGCCTCAAAAGCATTGATCCCTACACACAGAGTCTCACAGTTGCCATGTCTGGGATTAGAACTCTTACCTAACTAGTACATCACACTATAGCATTACACAGTTATAGCAAATGCCATGGAGGGGAGTGCAGTGTGTGTGAATGGGCCGTCAACCATTCATCTGGAAGCACACACAAAACACTCAGGCACACACAGATTTACATTTGACAGGACCGAGTATACAACTGCTAGATTAATAATGACTTCTACTGTCATGTTACACAGCTATCATAAGCACCACAGACACTATAGTGCTGAGGGCTACCAGAAGCAAATGTCTGCAGTGATAGACTTTTGCAAATCATGTGGTATTGGCCAACTGGATGAGTGCTGGGTGGGACAGGCCTCATGATGGGAAGCTCTTTGTCACTGTCTGTCACTCTCTTCCCAACATCTATGCATATGCATGCTTGACCTATTATATTGTGTTGTCCTTGGATATATCTGTGCATTCCTATCTGATGTGCGTGCAAAGCATGACTGTTGTGCAATGTGGAGTGTGTGGACAGACATCTGCGACTGACATATGTATAGTCCACTGTTGTTGCCAGACATAGGCTTCATTTCTTTAAGTGTGGGAGCATGCCCAGTATGACCTTCTGTATTGAATGTGTAAATCCATTCCAGGTAGGCTGTACTCCAGTGCAGGCATTTGTGTTCTACATTTACAGCTAGAAACCTGTTTCTCTAGGATATCTGTAAATCGGTTGACAATATGGGGTCACAATAGGCAAAGGATAGTGGGATACTGTAACTAATTATGTCTGTGCTGCTTCTGTTACATGGTTTTGGTGTTTGCAGAGATATTCAGACATATGTACTGTTTTACACTGATGTTTTATGTCATCAACTACTGACAGGTATACGTATTTTCTTGCAGTAATTTCCAGGGGAATACAAGATGAATGAAGCTGTGTCCTGTATTGTGGTCTGCAGCCTACATATTCTTGCACAAACATGCCATTCTGGAGGGGGAGCTGCAGACACTTGCTGATGGGTTTGTGTAAATGGTTCAGCACCCTGGTACTGTGGTGGCTAAGGATCCCATGCTTGTACATCTATCGACGTGACAGAATGGCCATATCCTGCTGTGGCCATATCTCAGTACTGTACAGATTCACACAGGTTACCGTGAGGCAGGGCTCATATTTCTGGTCATTACCCCTTCACATTGTGGTTTACAAGCAGGTTTGCAGCCACCCATTCCTGAGTTTGCCGGCAGGGATAGTATGTGCACACATCTTGAGTTTCAGACTTCACACACTCCATGGCGTCCATGCTCAACCCCCCCCCCCCGCTGTTATTCTATCCTCGTCCGAACATTATGCAAACAATATCTGATTAATATCACTATAGTTATCACTTCATTCCAGCAGTATTTAGAGGTTGGTCCACAGTTCATGCAGTAGGATATGGTGGACATGCCACTGGGATTTGTCGACATGGCCTTGCATTTGTGTTCTGTGAACTGTGTTATGTTATTTGGGAGTCCATGATATAACATACACTGGCAGTACTGATGAGAGACAGGCCTTTGACAGAGGACTGTAGGGCATTCGGTAGTGATGCAGGCCATCTGTAGCAGGCCAGTGCATTGTATCACTCCTACAGTCCCAGGCTGCAAGTCACTGTATTCTCCTGGGGTGACAGGGTAGGTGTGCAAGGTGTTAATGTCAATAGTTTCTCTCCTTATTGATCCATTGGTGTGGACAGAGGACTGTAGGGCATTCGGTAGTGATGCAGGCCATCTGTAGCAGGCCAGTGCATTGTATCACTCCTACAGTCCCAGGCTGCAAGTCACTGTATTCTCCTGGGGTGACAGGGTAGGTGTGCAAGGTGTTAATGTCAATAGTTTCTCTCCTTATTGATCCATTGGTGTGGATGCTGGCAGGGTGCTGCTTACAGCTAGGGACACACCTGCATGGGACACCTCTTCGGCATGCTGCAGTCTGTGCCTATTCCCATACAGAGGTGGGGGTCATATTGTACTCATTCCCAACAGCAGGGATATGACCTGTGAGGTACCTGTGGCTGATGATGGGGTGAGCTGAGTGCATGTATGCTACAGAAGCTACTTGCAGCTGACTCACAGATATAAGTGGGGAATTCAACTTATGCTGGCTTGAGCAGGGACATCGGCGGTTTCTCAGTACTTCATACCTGTGCCTTTTGTGGTCTGCCAGTGTTTGGCCAGACTACAGCAGTACTCCATACTACACAGTCAACTAATGTGTTGCTAACCTGTATGTACAAATCCAAAGGTGTGTCCATCTGACAGTAACATTTTATACACTCTCTGTCTAGGGTACTTCCACCTGTGTACTGTTGTATGTCTGGGTCCACATTCATGCCATGTCCATCTTTCAGATGGTGACAGATATTACATCCAAACAATTAGTATGGATTACTGCTGGATTGTGTCTTGCTGGGATGCATTGTGTTTGGCACTGCAGTTGTGAGAACTTGGCCCCGTCATCAACAGTACTGGTCATTGGCCACTGGAACACAACCCTCCATACCTACATGCTGACCACTTTCACACAATATACAACACACAGAGCCCTGCATATTGTACACGTGCAACAATCTATCCTGCTACTTTGGCCAGCTAAGGTAATCTGTGTTCCACTGTTATTATACCCACACGTACATGTTACTACATTTCTGCATAGGATTTTTTTTGGGGGGCACACGTGACAACTGTAAACATTTGCTATGACTGTACTGGTATTTCAGGTACTCTGTTGGCTTCCATTTCATTCTGTATTCTGACCTATCATGCAAACTAGAGGTATATCAGATTAATAGAGTTCTTAGGTTTTATTGACCTACATTTCAGTTTCAGACTTCTTATACTTCACAACTACCATCCCACTGCCTGACCTGTTGTAGTCTGTCTGTGTAGGTCTGGAGGGGGGGCTGTTCTCCATAGCCATCAATCAGAGGCCTTAGCACAGCCTTTCTTTGTGTTTGTCTACACCTGTCCTGCTAGCTAAGACTGTTGTTGGGTATGTGAGCCTCACTGACATGCATGTGTGTGTCCTATGGACACAAATTTGGCCCACCACATGTCCTGCAGTGGGTTTTGTCACCTTGTCTAGCACTACCTATTATGTTGACACCAGTATTTGTTATGGATTTCATGCTGCCGATATAGTTGTCTACTATCTGCTGCCATTCCATTCAGTCACCCGATTCCCTTACATGCTCACATCCATACCACAGATACAGGTAGCAGAACATACTACTACATTCAGCAACTGATAGAGAGACTTACCTTGTGGCTGTGCCAGTACTGAGGATGGTGCTGGAGGGCTGACTATGTCGGATGCACATAGTACACTCCCTATACATGGTTAAGCACAGGTAGTGTCATGTTTGGCATCCCTTTTACTGTATGTGAGAGTCAAAGAGAGGTGCCATTCCCTGGGTTCCTACCATGTCAGTGTATGTGCTATGCGCTGCCTCTTTGCCAAGGCCTGGGCATACTGGGCACGCCTCCTTCTGCCTACAGGGGCAGGCTCAGGTTGTTCCTTCTCTGAGTCACTCTGTGCCTGTGCTGGCCTTGGCAATGGTGGGGGGATGAGTGGCCCTGCCCCATGCTGTTCCTGCTGTAGCTGTTTCCGCAGGATCATATTGTGTAGCACACATACAATGACAATTTGTTACATGTAGCTGGTGAATACTGCAAGGCTCAACCGGATATGTCCAGGCACCGGAAACCATGACTTGAGCATCCCAAACACACGCTCTATTATGATTCTAGTCTGTGTGTTTGCCTCATTATGGAGTTCTTTTTCGGGTGTGTGTGCATTTTTGATGGGTGTCATCAGCCATGGCTCCAGTGCATAACCAGCATCACCCGTCCCCATTGGCAAATTTCTGGTACAGCTGTGGCATATGCCATATGTGGGAGCTGTGATAGCTGCCAGCACACACATTCATTATAATGCCCTGGGCATCGCACACAACCTGGCAGTTGATAGAGGGGAAGCACTTGCGGTTTATGTAGACTCTATCCCACTTGCCGGGTGGTGCTTTGATGTGTATGTGCGTGCAGTCTATAGCACCCACTACCTCAGGGTATTCTGCTATTTGGTGGAAGAGACACATATTGCTGGTCAATGCCTCATGGGTTTTGAGGAAATATATGTGCTCACCGGCAGGTACTGATATGGCATCAAGGAACTGGTGGAATGCCCTGGATGCTGATGCTTGTGAGATCTCCATGATATCCCCAGTTGGCCTTTGGCTACCTGTGGCTAGTATTCTTAAGCCTACACATTCCTTGGTATCCACTGGGATGGGATCCCCTCTGTTTGTTCTGTGTGTGAGGTGTGGCTGGCACAGCTCAACAATTTCCTGTAGGAGGTCTCTGTCCACCCTATAGCACTCCACTATCTCCAGCTCATGTAGCCCCTGGTAGGTTACCCTGGGTCTGTACGCTCTTCTCCTCACTGCGAGTTGGTCATCAGTATTGTCATCCTCACCACCCTCAGCCTCTTCCACATGTTGATTTATGAGAGCAAAAGCAGACCGCATCATTTTGTTGTTTTTAGGTAAAATTTCCCTGTTTGTGTACACCGGTGGTTTAGAGTTTGAGGGGGAAACCTGAGGGAAAGGTGTTTGCATAGGTTACAGTAGTGTGCTGGGCTGCTGCCTGTGTAATGGGCTGATTCTGACACATTTCACCTGCCAGCTATGCTAGTTCTCCTTGATTACTTTCTTACTGCTGTTTTCCATTCCCATTGCCTTCCTGTTTAAGCCCAGAGGTGCGCTGCACAAACACAGGGCTCAGATGTGAACAGAGCTGCTATTTCCTGGTTTCATTTTTTTTGTTTTGTTTAAAACCCGGTGCACGCACACCCATTTAGGCACTGTAAATACTGCTAGGCAGTTTGACACATCCCCTTCCATAGCTCTGCTAAGCTAAGGGCAAACCCGAGACACAGAGCTCCAATCAGCTTACAGTATGCCTGACACATCCCCCTATGATGTCAGCTAACTCTTAGGTTTGCACCATGGTTTTCCAGCACCTACACGGTTGGGTGCTGGCTAGCAATGAGGGGATATCTGTGATTCATTATCATTCCCCTCATTTGCATTGAACTGATTGCTAATGCCTAGTTACAAGTCTAACACTGAGCCTTCCCCCTTAGCAACCACTATTCAGTGCCCTTCTTGTCTTCTGCCTGCCATTGATTATAATGGCAAAATTGTAATTTTGCCTAAAAAGCTTTTTTCAGGGTTTTATTTTTGGGCTGATCCCATTTGTGTGGCGCTGCCCTATGCTTAAACGGCCGAAATCGGCCAAAAAAAAAGTTATTTTTTGTTATTTTGAAACTATTTTCCATGCCAATGGCCATATATTTGTCCATTGGCATGCCTTCCACATTATATACACCCTTTATTTGGAGCTGCCATGGCTCCTTTTTGCAGTCTGCAGAAGTGTACTCGGATACTAGCCGAAAACATTTCTACAGGTTACACTAATCCTGCACGAACGGCTGCCTGCTTCCTGGATCGCGCTAATTCACCTCATTTGTATGGTTTTCACTTGCAAATGGGGTAATTAGCATATAGGAGCTGTCTGTGCAGGAATAGTGAAGGAGCGCTCGTGGACATCCCGGGAGCTTGTTTCTGGCTCTCTCAGTGGCCATATTGCCTCCAGCAGTTATTGCACTATTCCTGCATGCCGTGCAGAGCTTGCTGTATCCCAGGGATCACATTTTCACTGTGTGCTCTTGTCTTCCAACTGTACTATTTTCTTGCACTATTCCTGCACACCGTGCAGAGCTTGCTGTATCCCAGGGATCAAATTTTCTCTGTGTGCTCTTGTCTTCCAACTCTACTATTTTTTGAAACAGCTCTTTTTGAGATATCTCATGCCTTTTCTTCATTTCGACTTCTAATTTTTTCAGTTTTATTTGCTTACCTCAATAGCTACTTAAAGCTTCTTCCATTGTTTTCTAGCCTTTTATTATTTGAGTTAATAATGTAACACACTTTTGAATGGGTTTGATGTTTTCCCTCTGGATTACTGGGAGCAATCTCATGTACCAAAGTTGATTTTTTTTTTTTTTTTTTGCTGAACAGCTGCAAGATTCTCCCCAGTCAAGAGTTTTTTCTTTGTTGGCATCCAAGCTGTGTAACTAATAGGCAGTGACAAAATTTTACCAAAAGAGACATTTACACTGGTCCTTTTTCAGCAGTTTCTGTTTTCGCACTGGAAGAGCTCAAATCAGGATCAGTGTGAAGCCATCTTGGAAGTTCCGTTCAAAAATACTTTTACATGTTATTGCAGTGAAAGAGGGAGATCCATGGGCAGACATGTTGACATGGCTGACAAATTAAACTTGAAGGGGAAGTAAGAAAGGCCAGAGGATAGCAACTCACATAAATAATACAGAATCAGAGGAAAAACTTACCCTGAAAAGGTGCTGGTTCCTTTCTTGGTAGCAACTAAAAAATCTTCTTCCATTTCCCTATCTAGGCGGCTTTCTTGTCTCCTTTAGCTCATCGCATCTGAGTGATCCCTTCAGCTGCATCTGCAGCTAATTCCTACTGATGCCACTAGGTGTCAAATATTGCTTGTTCATATTTGCATCAATAATTCCAAACCATGCTATGTAAAAGGTTTTAAAATATTTCATCTTAAAGCTTACACAGTAGCAAACTCAACTGCATTAATATTTGACGTCTGTCTAGTGTAGATAAATATATATTAACTGTTGTTTTTATGGTACTAATTTATATAGATATAATTTTCAAATTTGTCTAAATATCGCAACAACCAAGTAAAACAGGCAGACCTCCTTAGCCTCACATGATAGCTCTCCGCTAGATGAATAAAATGCAACTTGAGTGGTTGCTGAGATATTGTAAGTGGTTTACAAAATATCACAGATGTAATAGTTACTGTGACTTATAAAATTCAGTTTAAGACCTAGAATCTAAAGACTACTACCACTAAAAAGCCCCCCACTTTATTTAGTGTTCTGAATTTTTTCTTTTTTTTGAGGAACAGAGATTTTTTTCCCTGGGGAAAAAAATGCTGTTCTGTCTCTTCGGGATTTCAAGCTTTCGCTTTTAAAGGGTCGAAAAATCAGTGCCCACTATTTCAAGCATTCGCTGATTTAATATAGACCCAGATAAACGTATGGATTAAAGCTCTTTGTAATTTAATGTCTAATTATAGATGTAAATAAATGTGGGCGGGGGATTTAATAAAGTCTACAGTGACTTTTTTCCGTGTAGGCACAGTGGCACATTGCTTACACGAAAGGAAGCAGGTGTGTGATCCAGTAAATAGAGCTGGGCAGAGCTCACGCACGCATCTACACAGAAGTATGTATGGCATGCAAATCACCTGATAAGCAGGTGAACTGCATGCAAATGAAGAAGGTAGAGTGATCCAGGAAGCAGAAAGGAAGTCCTGCAGACCCAGTATTGGTGTCTGTAGTGTACATGGAAAGATTTCATGTACAGGAAGTAAAAAAAAACAACAGGGGCCATAAAAGGGCAAGTAGATGGGCAGAATTAGCATAGCAGAGACAGACATGTGCAAAACTATCTAGCGTGTGTCCAGATAACTTAAAATAATTTAATTTATTTTAATAATCTGAGTATGTTTGCATGGTGTGCCACAGTGCGCAAACATGCTGTTATGAAAAAAAAATTAAAAAGTATAAAAACAAAATTTAGTAGTATGTGACAGCAATGTATTATAAGACTCTGTGTGGAGTATCTACAATGGTGAAATAATTCTGTTGCGAAGGAGGCAGTGCCTGGAATAGTGTTGTTTCCAGGTTGTGTGCACAGATCCCTATGCAAATGAGCTGGGGTTACTGAATAGCAAAAATGGGTATCCATGTCCACAGATCCCATTTGTGTAAGCACAGAACCGTGTTGGTGGCCAAAGAAGAAGTAGCTGACAGCAAAGTGGGGTATGTCTGAGGACGTGTAAGCTCACTGGAGCTCAGTAGCACCTGTTCACGCGTTGCAGTGCTCTGCTGAGCAGGGGGTGTGTACAGTGTCTGCTAAGCTTTGTTTACCTTTGGGGCGTGTGTTCCATCATGTTTATGTGTGTTTGCATGGCGTGCCACCATGCAGAGCATGAGCTTTCATGGGGACATGTACGCTGAGCACTGTTTACCTTTACGGCTCGTGTTTGTGCTGCATGCCACAGTGCTGAGCAAGGAAGGCTGTTCAAAAAAAAATTGGCTGAGAAAGGCAATGATATCTTAATTACTGATGACCCCTTTTTCACTTAAACTAGGGCCATTAACAATCCTTAATGATGTACTTGGCTAGTGGAATGCATCATAGGTACCCAATCTCATATGCTGCACCTACAGCAGAGCACTATAAAGGTCGCATACACCCTACAATCTGATTTCACCCCCATACTCTGCACCAGTGGAGTACAGACTTGGGAGTTTTAACTGAAGGAACGCTAGTGGCTGCTGCAGGTCTGCTACATATGTATGTGCTAGATGCTGACATCAGTGCTGCTGCTGATAACTATAGGCCTAGGCTGAGAAGGGGAAGAGTGTTCAGACAAAAGGTAACCTTCCAGGAGCTACAAGAGCTGGAGATTGTAGAGTGCTACAGGGTGGACAGGGACATACTACATGAACATACTGAGATCTGCCGACCCCAACTCAGACCCAGAGCCAACAGAGGGAACCCATCTCAGTGAAAACGAATATATGTATAGCTCTCAGGATACTAGCTACAGGTACTTTCCAAAGACTAAAAGAGGACATGATGGGAGTCCCACAGACATTAGCATCCATGGTACTCCAACAGTTCCTGGATGCCATGCTATCACATGCCAGTGAGCACATTTATTTTCCTCTCATCCCTGAGGTGAGGGCCAGCAGTACGCAACACTTCTACCATGTAGTGCACTACCCTGAGGTACTAGGTGCCATAGACTGCACTCATGTACACAACAAAGCACCACTCAGTGAGGAGGGTAGATCCTACATCAACAGCAAGGGGTATCACTCCATTAACTACCAGGTCATGTGCCATTATCATGAATGTTTATCCTGGCAGCCCTGGCAGTTATCACGACTCCCATATCTGGCAAGAATCACAGCTGTACTAGATGTTTGCTAAGGTGGACACATCCCACAGGGGCATTTACTGGGGTATGCTGGCTATGCACTGAAACCGTACATGATGGCACCCATCAGAAATACACACCCACCCACCGAAGAATGCCATAATGAGGCACATGCACAAACTAGGAACATCATAAAGTATGTGTTTGAGTCATTCTGTTGCCTCGATATATCTGGTGCATAAGCACACATGTTCACAGTCTGTGCTATGCTACACAATATGATCCTGCAGAAACAGCTGCAGCAGGGTCAGCAAAGTGAAGGCATACACATCCCAACACCAGTGCCTAGGTCACCACAGACACATGCACAGGCGGACTTCCAAAGAGGAAACCCCTGAGGGTGTCCCTGTAGGAAGACATAGTGCCTTGGTCAAGAGACAATGCATAGCACATGCACTGTAAACTAAGGGCACTAGAGACCGACACCTTACTCCGACTCGCATTCATATTAGTAAAAATGATGCCAGCCAGCCCACACAACTTTTACTGAACCAAGTATTGGCTGTGTACTGTGTGCATCAGAGTCAGCCATGAACTACAGGTTCTAGCACATGGTAGCATATATATGGACCTGGCGCATGTACCCAAGGGAATATAGTGGGCTACTGGGCTACTTGGGAAGATCTAAGAGCCACTTGGGATAACAGGTACTCTGTCCAATAGTATGTGCTCCATAATATGCACTAGGCCACATGATTGAAAAGTCCACTACATTAATCAAGGGAGATGGCAAACAGTAGAGTCACAAGACAGTCGCACAACTGTCTATGCCAGCAGAGCATGGGCTGGCCGTCGCCCACCACCAACACATCAGTGTACCCATACAACTCTTGTAACAGTAAATCTGCAACATTATATCTGTAGACCAGCCAATTCCAGGGCTGTGACACAGAAGCTGGCCACACGTTCTATGTCTCATGTAACGCAGGGGTGACAATGTATGTCTGTATACTGCTGACTGTGTGATGAATTACGCATCCCCGTCTGGCAGCCTGTGTGGCTCAGTAGGCTAGGGACATTAGCATGGGTGATGGTATTGATGGTTTGAATCTGGCAGTATCCACATCTTTTGCATGTGAGGTAGTCATATGGTGATGTCACCACAGACTGCCATACCCTTCAATCTGTTACTGCATGAAAGCTGGACAAAGCCAGAGAATGGGAGGACAAAGGGCCAAAACTATAGACAGGCATTCAGATGCTCTAATTCACCTAGAAGGTTACTAGTATGAAAGCAGGTTGCATCAGTATAGTATATCAGAAGGATATAAAGTCCAGCACTCAAATGTTTGTCTGTACTTAGTACTATTCACTAACTGCCTTATATAACATTTTACTGGAACACCACAAATGTATGACGAACAGGCCAGACATATGGGGTGAAATGCTGGACATTATGAAAAAACATGTAGAGTGTGAGGCACACCTCAACTCTGCAGATAGTCACAGAATGCCCAGATTTTTGATCATATTTACGGTCCTTTTAGATAGTCACAGAATGCCCAGATTTTTCTGGCAAATTAGTGGCAAGTCATTAAAGACTGAAGGTAAACAAAAGTAATGACAGGCAAATGAGTTTCAGACTTCATACACTTCAGAAATGTCATGCTAAAGCAAAACCTGTTATTCTATCAGCTTTCAAAGTTTCTAAGTGTAATATTAAAATAATTGTCCCGATTTTGGGGCCTTTGCCCCACTTTTATTAATAGCTATGTCTAGATTTCTTGCTGTAAGAAGTTGAGAAGTATGGCGAGAGGTATGGAGACTGCCTGTATGAGGTGTTACAACATGTACCACAGTCACATATTAATTACAACACACAGCCGGGGAATATCGTGGACAATGTCAGGGAAGTGCTGTATTGTGGAAACCATTGCAGCTGGTGATGTCTGTAGTACACAGAATCCCAGCCTGGAGGGTAGTTAGCTCTGGCCTGGAGTCACCTGGTAAATACTGACAGTCCCACTGGGCATGCTCCTACACCTATCTAACTCGAGTGCAATTCTGTTGGCTATTTCTCACAAAGACCTATGTGGAAATACGTCTGTACAGACAGACAGCTAACTCTACATATCTGTATGACCTTATCCCCCTCCCACCATGATGCATAGTGTATCTATTAGAATGTACTCCATATACATATAAAACAAATATATACGGATATATATATATATATATATATATATATATATATATATATATATATATATATATATATGTATCTATTACAGTGAAACATAGACTCTCGACAAATATCTACAGACGTCATATACATAATGTACACACACAGCAACTTTTACATTGACATCTCTGTTACACACATTTTATATATATATATATATATATATATATATATATAT